>NC_081410.1:40836611-41041611 GCF_030272615.1 Cryptomeria japonica | reverse complement strand
ACAACACCATATCATCAAATGCAAAGGAATGATGATCATTCTTCCAACTTGTCTTCACTATGATTGGCCCTCAAGGTAACATTAGCATCAACATATCAAACTAAGTGTAGACATCAGACACCAGGAAGGTGGACATCCATAACGCATGCAACTACAATCATCATTGATCTTCAATGCATCATTATCATCATACATTGTGATACATCAACACTAAACTAATGGCGGACACCAATACCATAGCATGTTGGATATCAACACCAAAAAGGGTGGACACCAAACATGAAACATCCACTTAACTCTCCTCTAAGATCCCTCATTAATGTCAACATAATCTGCAAAACTTCTCTACACAAGAATATAAATATTCTATAAATTCATATTAACTCACCATATCGGTACCTTGAATATCAATTTGCACAATATAATAATTGCAACACATAACACGAAGCAACATATATTTCATCATCAAAGAAATAGGGCCAATCCACATTGATAACAACATTCATATGTACTTCCATCTAACAATTCCAATAATCATATCTTTGCACTCAACTGCACCATTTGACATAAATGAATAATTTCAATCATCAACCCACTATAGTGACAACTCCTAACAATCAATGATAACATTTAACTTCTAAATCACTACTACAACAACCTCTCTCCAACCAACCACCATATCATCAGTGACAACAAACTCTACCGTGTCATTAATGATAACACAACAACTATCAACAATCAAAGACAATATATGATGTTAGACACCAGGTTGACATCAATGGTAACTGTAGACACTCAAAATTGTCATATCTAATTAAATAAATATTTTATTTATTTAATTATCTAAGCCTAATTCTTCTATTAATTAAATAAATCTTTATTTATTTAATTAATTCATTTATCCTCTTCTAGCCTTGTTTCTCATTTAAATAAATACATTTATTTATTTAAATTATCCCTTTCCTAAATTAAATAAATATTTTATTTATTTAATTGTCCTACTTCTTCTATTAATTAAATAAATCTTTATTTATTTAATTAATTCATTAGCCTTTTCTACACATGACACATGTCATTCATCTCTTAATTCCTACACTACCTACCTCTTTCATTATTTTGGTATTTCTTTTACCTACCCTCTAATCCTAGCCGACCTCTCTTTTTACACCTCTCAATCTTAACCCTCCATTTCTTATTGTGTCTTCTATTTAAGAAGATGCTTTCTTCATTGTCAAACCCTAATGACATATCCTAATGACATATCCTAATGACACATGCTAATGACTGATTTTGGAGTACTTGGCTACACTACAATACCACTTGCAACCACATTCCGTTCTTTGTTGAGCTCTTGTGCATATAAAAATCTGAGAGCAAGTATATCAAGCAAGATCAATGGAGATAGGAAGAATGGAGATCAAAACCCTATTGGACATGTGATGGTATAATCTTTGTGATTTTGAGTTATTTGCATTGTCTTAGGTAATCTTCATATGTTATGGTGGATCTTTGTTGTTGTTAGGCTAGGGTTTAGTGGTTGAATTCATTTAGCCTTTCAATTTTGTTATTATTGTTATCCATTTTCACCATAAACATTTTGGCACGCCCGGTGGGACATGGATTTTCCTTAGATCTATGTTTTTTGTTTTTTTTTTGCAGATTTTTCTAACCCTATATTGCTATTTTGTAAAACAATTTGGAGAATAACCTTGTGCAGCTAGGGTTTTGGACACAAAATCAAGATCTTGGAGAGATTCGATCATATCTCATAAACGGCTTGGGGATTTTGCACCAAATTTTTTTTGCAAGTTGAAGAAAGTATCAGGAGCTCTCAATCCAAAATTCAGAATTTTTGGAGCAAATTTTCAATTTTTAGGAATTTTTTATGATTTTTCATAAAAAAATTATTTTGAGAGAAAATGAGAGAATTTTTTGGATTTTCTTACATTTTTGGAAATATTTCATAATTATACACATGATCTGTTCTTTGTGAATTTAATTTTCATGCAAAATATTTCCCTAAAAATCAGATCTTTAAAAATTAGGGTTTTTATTTATTTTGATCAGATCTCACAAAGGGCTTCGAATTTTGCCATAAAAATTTTTTTGCAGGTCAGGAATAGTATCAGAAAGATTTAATAAAAATTTCAGATTTTTTGGATCGATTTTGCATTTTATATGAATTTTTTATGATTTTTCATAAAAAATTAATTTTGAGAGCAAATTAGCAAATTTTTTGGATTTTATTACATTTTTGGAAATATTTCAGAATTATACAAGGATCTGTTTTTGTGATTTTAAATTTAATGCAAAATCATTCTTCAAAAATCAGATCTTTGAAAATTAGGGTTTTGCATTATTTTATTCATATCTCACAAACTGCTTGGATTTGTTGCAGGAAATTTTTTGTGCAGGTTTGGAAGACCATAAAGACTCTCCAGTAAAAATTTCAGATTTTTTGGATCGATTTTGCATTTTATATGAATTTTTTATGATTTTTCATAAAAAATTAATTTTTGGAGCAAATTAACAAATTTTTTGGATTTTCTTACATTTCTGGAAATCTCTTAAAATTTTACATGTGGTATTTTTTTATGATGAATCAGGTCTTTGAATTGGTCAACAAAACGCATTATTGAAGGCCCCTATTTCATAAAGTCTTTTGGATCTAAAATTTACCTAACTTGTGTACTTGCAGGAAGGGGTGATCATTTGAAACAATCCAAACTACTAATAAATCTTTGTTGCAGGTCCTTGGCAAGGTTTTTTGGATTTTTATTGTGTGCCTTGTTTTCATAGACTAGCAAACACTTCAATTGGTGCACTAAAATTGAATCATTGTCTTTTGTGTCTTGAGCAATAGGCTCTTTTTGTTTAATCTTTAGAGGGTCTGTCTTCCCGTGTGGTCATTAGGACTACTAGTGAGAAGAGAACGACCCAAGTGGTAGCGAGGAAAACCCACCTCATCCAAACCACTATAATCAAATGTATTCATGGTGAAAACTATGAATAACGTGTGTTGATTAGTTCATACCGACACTATGTCTCCCCATAAACCCGTTTGATCAAATTTATTTGATCATTTGTAGGGCGTAACCCCTACCGGCTGGGAGCCTTCTGTATTTACAGAGCTGAAAGTGCCGCATGTATGGCCACACGAGCGGATGCTCTTACTAGCACCTTTTTGTTTTAGAGGCCCAAATCCTTCTAGTTGTTGGGGCAGGAGGTCGGACCTCTGGTAGCAGCCCACACACATACGGTTCTTAGTAGAGATACAAAGTTCGCCATGGGGAGTTTTCATGGGGACTGATGCTTGGCTGACCCGAGAAGTGAGTGCCGAGGGTGGAGCCAGTGAGGTCAAGCATCTAAGTATCCGCTCTGAATAGCGTAGCCTCGGGGGTAAAACCCCATGTGGGATCAACAACTATTGTCTTGGCCAGCCATAAGAATTGTGCTTGACTTATGTTAAACATTCAAACAATATAGACCAAACAACAAAACATTGTGTCTTTTGTGTCTTCAAGTGTATGCAAAACAATTTTACATCAAACAACACACTTTTCTTGGAGTCATTTTGGAGTCTAAACACTTGCAAACATTGAGTCCTCATCAACATTGTGTCCTCTTGTCACGAAAAATAGTCAAACATTCAGATTTGGTCACCACCAAAAACTTCACAAATTGGAAAAATTTCACAGTCCAACAAACAAAAGAAATCAGTTTCGGCATACTTGAGCTTCCTAGGTTGTCTCTTCAGATTTCATCTAGCATTCAGCCTGTTCTAAGGTCTCACATAGTCCATCATTGCTTCACATCTCATTTTACATTCATACTTGTCTAAACTTGAGTCAAAAGGTCACTTGCTTGTCCTCATCATACTTTGTCAACACACTACATACTACTACACTTTGCTAAGTGGTCCCTCATCAAGGTTTCTTACCTTTGGGTCTCATTTGGTCTTACTTAGAGTCAAGGTCAGCTTACCTCATCAAGAGAAACGATCATCTCTTTGGAAGTCACACCTACTCTACTACTTACATACTTGGTCTTACACTTTGGACATTGCAAGTACACCTCAGATTCATTTACACTCCATACAACTCTTGGTCTTCCATACTCTTTTCATTTTTCATCTAGTCTCTCACATCTTGGTCTAACACCTAGTTCATGGTTGAAACCCGCCTTCAAAAATCTAGGAGAATAGCTAAAGAAGCTCAAGAATCCGCAAACATGAGTTCTTATGAGTATGACAATGATCTATTCTACAATCCTGAGCACACTACATTACCAGACATGAATGTTTATAGAAACAATCCAAATGTGGAAAGCGCAAATGCTATAAACAACAATACTACACACAATGACAATGTTGACAACTCTTCAATACTATCAGCAGACATACAAGAATCCATAATGGATCCTCAATTCAATAGATTGGTTGAAGAGATAATGAAGAGAGATCGTCAATACTTTTTAAACATGATGGCACAAAGTGGAGCTAAAATACCGCATGATTTTGACTTATCTCAACTTATGGAAAGTCGACCCTCACAACAAGCTCAACCCAACATGGATCAAAGGAGACCAAATAGTGGAGGAAATAGAGGACCGAATATGATGCCTGAGTCACCATCAGTTTTGCTTCAAAAACCAGCAATCCCACATACACAAGCTCAAACATATGATACTTACATTCAAAGACCATCATGGAGGCCTTATGCTCAAACACATGCTCAAGGTATGGATCAATCAAGACAAGTGGATACTCAAGGACATCCTCAAAATTTTGACACAAGGAGACCTCATGTCAAAATTGGGGGCAACACAATGGAAAATGAAAGGCCTATTGAATATGGTTTATATACGCAAAACAGATATGGGGTCCCTCAACAAGAAGTTATGCCAAGTGCTCCATATATGTCGCAACAATATAGACCTCCATATGGACATGTCTACGATCAGTATCATCCATATATGCAGCAAGCTCCTCCTCAAATGGGTGTTTCAAACATGGGATATGCTACAAGAAATCAGTCTCCTCCCAAGAATAATTTGGAACAACAAATTAGAGATCTACAAAAGAAAGTGGAGGACATGAGTACATCAAAACCTACATATACTATGAGAGATATATGCCCTTATCCCTTCGATAAGAGCATTCCAATGCCTCCATTTCCTCCACACTTTGTAACACCAAAGTTTGACAAATATAGAGGGAGAGGAGACCCCAAGGCACACATAAGACAATTCTTCACAACTTGCATTGAGGTAGCGGCAGAAGAAACATACTTGATGAGGTTGTTCCCACAGAGCTTAGGTGACCAAGCTATGGAATGGTTTTCTCAATTACCTCCCGGTATTAAGTCATGGGGTGACTTAGCAGAGGCATTCATTCAGCATTTATCTTACAACATTGAAACAGATGTCTCAGTTACTACCTTGTGCAATACGAAACAAAAGGAAGGAGAATCTTTCGCAACATTTTTACAAAGATGGAGAAACTTAGCTAGCAGATGCTCTTGCGAAATCCCGCAAAAACAAATGGTGGAAATGTTCACACAAAACGTTAACAAGGCTATTGGCTATGATCTCAGGAAAGCTTGTTTGTCTACATTCAAGGATGTCATTGAAAAGGGCCTAGCAACAGAAAGAGTCTTAATTGAACAAGGAGTTATCAAACTATTCAAAGAAAACAAAGAGGACTTCAAAGGAAAGGACAAACCAAAATTTTGGAACAAGAACAAGAATACAGTTAATGATGGTGTTGTTGATGCCAACACAGTGAGACCAAAGTTCGTCTTTTCTGGATCAAGTTCTACCAACAATCAAGTGAACAATCAAACAACTTCTAAACCACGAAGGAAGTACACTCCATTGGGAGAACCACTTGAATCAGTATTCAAAAAGCTTGTAGCAAACAAAGTGATCACGGTCCCAGATTTTCCTCCATATGAACCAAAGGTAAAACCGAATTGGTGGAATGATGATGAGTTTTGTGAGTTTCATAAGAGCAAGGGTCACAAGACAAGTAATTGCCATCGATTGAAAAACATTGTGCAAGATCTCATTGACAGAGGAGATATAGAGATTGAGGGACATTCATCTAACCAAGAGCATGAGGTGTTTAAGGAACCATTCCCAAAACATGACAAAGGAAAAGGCAAAGTCACAGATGATCAAGCCAATTACACCAGAGCACCTTACAATTATGATTCTACCATCAATCACATCTCAATGGACAATCATATCTCTACCATTACTATCAAAAATAAAAATCCTGAGAATCCTCCTCAGCGACCTAAAATTGTCCTAAAGGGTGTGGGATCTTCATCCGAAGCTACCTCCGAATGTCATGTTACAACCCGTCGAGGTAAGATTACATTGTCAGGTGCCTCCACTAAGAATACCAATCCTTTATCTACCAAGCCTGAGTACGATCTTGTAGAACAACTAGGGAAGACACCCGCGCTCATCTCCATTCTTGAGCTCTTACGTATATCTCCTGCACATAAAGCCATCCTCGACAAAATCTTGAGAGACACTGCTGTCCCTACTGATCTGAACGTGGACCAGTTTCAAGCCATGGTGGGATACCTATCCGTTCCACATTCCCTCACATTCACAGAAGCCGATGATGCCTCCATAAGTCAGCCTCATAATGCACCTTTACACGTTGAAGCCTTCATACATAAACACCGAATAAAGCGAGTCCTGATAGATGGAGGAGCAGGTCTTAACATTTGTACCTTGAGTACCATAAGACAATTGGGATATTCTGACAAGGTTGTAAATTCTACAAACAAAATTACCATCAAGGCATATGATGATGAAGAGCGCTCATCCAAGGGCACAGTCACCTTACCTCTAAGAATTGGGCCAGTCACAAAGGATGTGGTTTGTCAAGTCCTAGACCTTGATCTCACATACAACATATTGCTAGGGCGTCCATGGATTCATGAGATGAGAGCAATACCATCTACATATCATCGATGTATCAAGTTTCCACACAATGGAGTTGAAGTGACTGTCAAAGCGGATCCAAATCCATTCATATATTGCAACAATCTACAACCTAGATCAGAAATAACAATCCCAGTCAATCGCGAAGCTATTCCTTCATCGGCATATGTGGATCCTGAATCCTTAAAAGCTTCTACATCAAAACAAGCAGAGCTAAAAGAAGACAAGTTCAAGATTAAAGACATGGGATGTGGTGAGTATATCTTTCATGTTGATCAACTCCCACAGTCTCCTAAGACATTCAATCAACAGGAGCAATCTACAAACAATTTACAAGGAATTGGGTGTGAACCACCTGGTGTTGTGTCTACTAAGTCTAAATGCAAATCTCCTCCAGTGGTGCAAGCATCTCTTGATATCAATAGTCCTAAGAGTGGTTCCAACAAAGAATCTATTGAGCATATTGCCAGCCCTCTTGATAACTCACATAGCCTTACCATATCATCCACTCATTCCATTTCCACTCCACTCCCAAACTTGGATCAACAAGAATTACAAAAGCCCTTACTCATTGGGGATCACAAATCAAGCTTTGAAAAGAAAAATCTAAAAGTAAAAACTAAAGAAAAGTCCTTTAGTCCAAATCAAAATCAAAAGCTATTGGACTCTGCAAAAATCAAAGTCAAGGATAAAAATCCTATGAAGCAAAAAGAGAAAGAGTTGATCTCCCCTAATATCAAAATAATTGGGGGCAAAAATTCTACAATTGCCAGTCAAAAAGATTACTTGTTGATCTTAAGTCTCCATCATGCTATCCTACTTTCACTTCTTTTCACAGTCATAAGCCTTCATAACTCATCCACTTGTTCCGCACATCCTTTCCCTTTTGGCGATACATCATGGACCTTTAATGGAGCTTCCTCGAAGGACTTTATTATCAGTGATGCCCAAACTTCTTCAGGTGACACGCATATGGGCCTGTGTAGTCCACACACTAGTAATTCTATCTCAATTCCTTTATCAAGGAAGACAGACACTCAAGCTACACATCATTCAGTCAAGGAACAATGCAGTTACAATCACAAGGTCAAGCCTCGCTCATTTGAGGTAGGTGACTTAGTACTCAGAGAAAACCCCAAGAATCAGCAAGACAGAGATAAGAAGGGCAAGTTCGAACCAAACTGGCTTGGTCCTTACATCATCACAGTGGTATATGGATCTGGGGTATATCAGCTCTCAACTACAGAAGGCGAACCCTTGGAGGATCCTATCAACAACATGCACCTTCGCAGGTTCTACACATAAGCTCTTCGGAACATCCTAATTCAAAAATACAAAAAAAATCAAAAAATTTCAAAAATACAAAAAAAATTATAAAACAAAAAAATTGTTACATGGTGAAAACCTGGCAAACAGGCGCCTTGTGACAACAAAAAAAACAAAAAAATTGAAAAATCGAGAAAAGTAAAGAAAAATAATTTCGTCCAACGGTGAAAACCACTTCGGTGGCGCCCTGGGCAAGTACCATGGTGAAAACTGGGTCACCAGCGCCATGCGTAGAGCCATTGCTCCTCTCTCCTTCAGGATTCTCTTTCATCCTTTCACTTTGCACACACTCACAACCTATTCACTCACAATAAACTTACCCATTCCCATCATGGCTTGTTATTGATCTACCTAAGATTGGTTAGCCATCCATAACCCCCCCTTTTTTCACTCCCTTTCCATCCATAATAAATCGGCTCCTATCTGTGACTACGGCCAATTCCTACGTCTAGTGATGGGTGTGGAACTGAGAACATCACATGTTTCGAGGAGTACAGTTTCTTCCAGCTTCCTTCAAGTCTATCCACGCACAATCCGCAATAAAGCAACATCTGCATCGCCAGTCCACAATAAAGTTCCATCTTCTCCACAATAAAGTATCAGTTTCATGGATTCAGTCAGTTTCAGATGAGACACAGCAGCAACAATGGGCTTCAACAAAATCAAATCTTTCAACAGACTCGGACAACATTATGGTTCAGTGCTATCTATCCTTTTTGTGAAAGTGAACATTGTGACCACAATCAAAATTCGACTTATACAAGTGACAAGAGACACTAAACTTGAGGACTACAGTGGATGTTGGTGTCGAGTCTTGGTTTTCTTTTGATTTTATCTTTTTGGTGACATGTCTTTTAGCTTTTCCAGGATGTCTTTGACTAGAGATTCTATCTCCAGGATGTCTTTGACTAGAAAGGCGAGGATGGGGTATCGTCACCTATTTGCATTTGCTGTCTGTGGATTGTCTCTTAGTAATGCTATGACTTGTCCAAGGATATGAGGACACTGTGAGTCTAGTATGAACTGGGGCATTCCTTGTTTGTGACTGTCTTATCTCCATGCAAACAGGTACAATGACTTTCTGGGCCGAACAAATGCCTCGATTGTCATAACCTATTCTGCCATAATAAAGCTCGATGATGATAACGCACAAGAAGCTCTTTCACGTTCATATCTTCTGTCTTCCATCCCCCTTTCTTGATTGACTTCCATTGTCCTTCTCGAGTCCGCGTAGCCCGCTATCACATGACTGAGTATAATGACACACCAAAAACATTTGCATTTCATATAGTTACACCTCCATCACCACATATAAGCATTTCATACATACATATAGATATCACAATTGCATCACATCCTGCATACAACACATGTTAGCACATCTCACATTTTCATTATGTAAATAATCATTTGCATTATCATATTCATTTGCATTACATACATTCACATTTGCATCATGCATCACATATACAACATAAAAGAACAAAAATATATTGCATTGCATCATATAAACATCCATATCATAAAACATGTATCACATAAGAACATTTCATCACATAGGTATGCATGCATATAGCTGCCGCAAAAATGGATCATCTCTCATATATAATCAAAAGTGTCATGATACAATGATGTTAAAAGAATCATATGGCTACAAAATCACCCGCAGGTCTCTACAATACAAAAATGGTACAATACTGATACATAGGGAGCCCTCTAAGGCTATGATGAACTCCCTCCCTCGAAGCCGCCTGGCCTCGACAGAGTTTGAGCCCTAGAAGGACCCACCCCAAGATCAACTCTTTTGGCCCCTGTGTCCCCTGCAGCCACCCCTCGTGTCGTCCTATCCAGACAGAGGAACCCACTGATAACTCCTGTCAACACTATTGGTAGTGCTAATCCTGTCCATGTCATGGTATCCCATGCCACATGTCCCACCCTCATCCCTAGTCCTGGATCCTAGAACACTCGTCTCAGTGCATCCCTATCTCCGTCTCGATCATAGGGTACTAACTCCCCATCGATCGGTATCCATAGAATCCTATATACATCCTCCAAGGTGACTGTCATCTCACCCATCGGCAAATGCAAACTACAAGTCTCTGAGTGCCATCTCTCAGCCAGTGCAGTCAACAATCCCATGTTCACCCGAAACTCAGGCACATACAGAATGTATCTCAATCCCATAGCCTCAATTGTGGCTCGGTCTTCAAGTGTCAACTCAGTTCGCAACCTCTAAGTCGATGGGAATCTCTCCCGTGACTCCAGCATCGGCAAGTACTCCTGCAGTCAAGCAACTCAATCATGTCAGTTATAGTGGCATTCACTGTTTATCACAAAATGCTACTCGCTATCTAAATGCATATGGCTATCTACCCTAGTGACACTCACTGTTCATCACAAAGTGTTGTTGATTATCCTAGTGGTACTCTCTGTTCATCACAAAGTACTACGTGTGTGACACTCCCTGTTCATCACAAAGTGTTACTCACATTTGCACTCCCTGTTCATCACAAAGTGCTGCTCATATTTTAGTACTCCCTGTTCATCACAAAGTACTTTATCTTGGTACTCACTGTTCATCACAAAGTGCCTTGATCTATCTTAGTCTTCCCTAGAGGACCTTCTTGAGTGTATCCTCTCAGTAGCTTATCCAATCGACAGCATATGTTCATCACAGAACTGTCGATTTGACCTGGAAGACATAAATTCGCATTTTTGGACACAAACGCGCTTTCCTGACATAAACGTGCATTTATTACATTACCTAGCATGCATTAATGACAATAATAAATGCATCAAAGTACGAGGAGGTTTTGTGGTACTTACTGGCTCTCCTACCTCTGCTGGCCTCTAGAATCGGCGAACGCGATCAAATCTATGAACCAAGGCCATCGTTGCTGACTGCTGCTACTCTATTTTCGCTCTGCACTCTGCTCTCGTGGATGTATAGATGACAATGAGGATGTATTTTCCCCCGTGGTCTATCTTATAGACTACCCCTAGCCTTCGTTTCCCGAGTTAGTCTTCTTTATCCCGTGACTTTGTCCCTTTATCCGGTCAGTCCATTCTAGCCTCTCTTTCTTATCGAGAGATTGTTTGCAATCTTTTCAAAAATTTTCATCCAATCTCTCGAGGGGGCATATCATTCCCATCTTGGGGCAACTCTGTATCAGTTCATCTTATCTTCTTTGAAACAACGCGACAAGCCGCATTGTCTCAAAGAGGGGCAAAATGTAGACACTCAAAATTGTCATATCTAATTAAATAAATATTTTATTTATTTAATTATCTAAGCCTAATTCTTCTATTAATTAAATAAATCTTTATTTATTTAATTAATTCATTTATCCTCTTCTAGCCTTGTTTCTCATTTAAATAAATACATTTATTTATTTAAATTATCCCTTTCCTAAATTAAATAAATATTTTATTTATTTAATTGTCCTACTTCTTCTATTAATTAAATAAATCTTTATTTATTTAATTAATTCATTAGCCTTTTCTACACATGACACATGTCATTCATCTCTTAATTCCTACACTACCTACCTCTTTCATTATTTTGGTATTTCTTTTACCTACCCTCTAATCCTAGCCGACCTCTCTTTTTACACATCTCAATCTTAACCCTCCATTTCTTATTGTGTCTTCTATTTAAGAAGATGCTTTCTTCATTGTCAAACCCTAATGACATATCCTAATGACATATCCTAATGACACATGCTAATGACTGATTTTGGAGTACTTGGCTACACTACAATACCACTTGCAACCACATTCCGTTCTTTGTTGAGCTCTTGTGCATATAAAAATCTGAGAGCAAGTATATCAAGCAAGATCAATGGAGATAGGAAGAATGGAGATCAAAACCCTATTGGACATGTGATGGTATAATCTTTGTGATTTTGAGTTATTTGCATTGTCTTAGGTAATCTTCATATGTTATGGTGGATCTTTGTTGTTGTTAGGCTAGGGTTTAGTGGTTGAATTCATTTAGCCTTTCAATTTTGTTATTATTGTTATCCATTTTCACCATAAACAGTAACACATATTGCCAACAATATGCCCCATTTTCATTGATGGAAACACCATATTTATATGATCTATAATCTCTCCCCCTTTCACCAATAACTCTCCCACATAGAACCAGTCGAGTATCTCTCCCCCTTTGACATCAAGGATAAAGGGAAAATATCTTCAGTAGGACTTGTATTAACACATATGTACTTTCTATACTTTTATATCCTCCTTTCATCACTATTTCTCCCCCTTTGAGATAAAGAGTCTTCACTTGGTTTTGTATTCTTTACTTATCATTACTCTTGTAGTTTCTTTTTCATTAACATGCTCCCCTTGTCAGCATTGATTCAAATAGACTGCCTACTCTCCCTAAGGGATTCCTTCTTTCTCTATTTGCACATACTACTACCAACAACTATAAAATTACTTAAATCATCCTCTCTTTTCTACTTCATTCAAGAACTACTTCCCTTCATTAACTCTCTAAACACAATTGGATTAGTTCGCTTCCCACGGAGAAGCCACAAAACTTAGGGGGAAGAAATATATGCAGTGAATAACTCCCACTAACACTTTTCTTTCTTTCAATTCCTAGAAGACTCTTCTGCACTAGGAAGAAACTCAAATCCATTTACTATCTCATCTGACTTCTTGCACATCTCCTTCATCTTTATCTTTTCTTGTTAAAAATCAATCTTCTTCTAAGGAGTGAAAGGCTTGGCATTATTATCTCTACAAAGTCTAACAATATGTCCTAGTTTGTTGCAATTGTAACAAGTGATTCTATGTTGTGGAGCATAACTACTTCTTCCCATAAGTTTGTATCCCTATGACCAAACTTGCTACATGTATAGTAGTACCCATTGAAAAAATAGGAGGTCAAAGTATTGTTATTAACCATGTAATTATTTCTTATTCCACTTCTATAGTCATTAGCCTTGTGACCAAACTTATTACAAACAAGCACTAACCATGGGATGATTGAGAATTTGTAGCATCATACCTAGGAACTGAATTCATGCTCATCTTGCTTCTGCATTCAATAGACTTATGAAAAAACCTATTATAACAATAACAATTACCATTGAAAGACTGAAAATACCTAGTTAGAGTAGTCTAATTAGGATTAGGTCTTCTAAAGGTCTTCATTTGGCTTTGGATTTGTTTGAGCTTATCCTCCTCTGTATTTGTCTTTTTAGATTCATCATGTGTCAGCTCTTCCTCATTCTTGCTATTTTCCATATTTGTTTTAGATCATTCTCCTTTTTCAAAAATAGGATCATCCTTATTTTTATCAAATATGTTAGTGCTTTTGGCCACTTCCAATTATTTCTTCAAAAAAATAATCTCTTCCTCAATATTAGTGCATTCAATAGCTTTGACATGAATCTTGGAGTAAATAATCAATAATCATCTTGTCTTCTTCAATTTGAATATTAAGGTTGACAATTTCATCCCTTCTAAGTTTGTCTTCATATTCTTTGCTTCTTTCAATCTCAAATTTTAGCTTGACCATTTCATCCTTTGCCTTCTTGAATCTTATCTTGTACTCTTCATATTTTGTCCTTGTAGCAGCTAGGTCATCAAGAGCATAGCAGAGTTTTGATATAGTATCAATTTTGTAATTATCCTTATAATAATTCATTACTTTTGTTTCAAGTTGGCCTCCTTTAAATGATAGATATTTTTAATAGTCCGTGTTCCTTTTGTAGTTAGTCTTCTTGAGCTACCTTTTCTGATTTCGTAGCCTCTCTCATCAAATGTAATTTTTTATCATTTGTTGCACATCTGATTAACCCCAAGAAAATTATGTCTCGGCCCCTTAACATAGATAACATCCTTTGTTTTGTGCTTTCCATCAATTGTAATGGTACCCTTTGTACATATTTGAGTAGCCTCTTCTCCACCAAAATTAATTTATCCACCATTCCATTCTTCAAGATTGATTAAATTTTTTCTCACTAATCATGTGATTTGAGCAGCCATTGTCAATCACCCAATCATTTGGTTCTTTTGCATGGAAAGTGATCCATAAAACAAAGGATTTTTTATTGTTTTCGTCAACATGACGGATATCAAACTTATTGCATTCTTCAATATTATCAACTTTCACAACCACAAATAGTACCTCGTCATTTGAATCATCATAACCCTATCTTCAGAAGGATAGCATTCTTTAGAATAAAAACTTATTTTAGGTATACACTGTCTCTTTATTTTTGTCTTCTTCTCTTTTGTTTCTATTATCTCCTCTTCTATTGTTATCCTCTTTGAAAATATATATATATGCATCATGACCAATTCTTTCACAATTAGAACATTTGAAGAGTAACTTATCTTTATATTTGTCGATGCCTTTCTTCAATCTTCTCACAAAGTTTGCTTCTACATTGTCCAATTCATCATTGAGATCGGCATTGTCTTCCACTCTCTTATTGTCTTTGTATGCAACTTCCTTCTTTGGATTATCTAATTCAAATTATCTGATCTCAAAAGTAGTGAGTGTACCATAGAGTTGATCCATTGTATATTTATCTAGATACCTACTTTCCTCAATAACAAAAACCTTAGGATTATAGGCTTTAGGAAGAGTTTTGAGTACCTTCTTCACTACTTCATCTTCATCTAGTTTACCACTTAATTACTCGATGTATGTAGCTATCAATGTTTTCTTCTTCTAATGTCCTTAGATTCTCAAATTTTCTTTTGAATTTTTGCAACTTGACTTGTTTTATTTCTCATCTCCTTCGTATCTACTGCTATGTTTCTCCCAAACATCTTTAGAAAATATGCACTTCATCACCTTCAAGATTTTTGTATCAACCAAACCACTTATGATTGCATCATTTCCTTTCTATTATTATCATGCATTCTAATCTTATCTAGAGTAGTTGGAGGAGTAGAAGGAGGAATATAGTTATATTCAATAGAGTTTTAGATTCCAAATCCCATAGAAATGTCCAAGGGGTTATGTTCTATTGGTTAAAACATTGAGTTCTCACTGTGGAGATCAAAGTTCAAATCCCAAATGGACATCTAATATGGAATTCAAAGTTGTGACTCTTAGTCTTCCACAGTTGGCTTCTAACTGGTTTCTAATAAGTGGATTCTAATTTGTAACTCTTTGTAATGCCCCGCCAGGAACCCCAGAGGAAACCCACAACAAGGGTGAAACAATTTTTTTTTAAGAGTATAAACATCATAAGTGCATTTACACAACATGCACGGTAACACAAGGAAAAACTTACACCATAATTCCTTAAGGGTTACCAATGAAGAATTAACTTCAAGAATAAATTCCACAAAATCATAAATCCACATATGCATCAATAACTCAATGATCACAAGAAGCCATAAGAAAATAAAGATTCATCATAGAAAGATTGAAAGTATACAACATAATTTCCACTTAATTAAGCATTTACTAACATCATCAAGGAAACTAATAAAAACATCCAAACATAGGATTACATTGCTCTTCCAATACATAGCTTCTCAATAAACATAAGGGATAGATCTCATCCAATTACAAGGTTACATAAGATCAATATTACAATGACACAATGACTACATAGGTCTACAAATACCGATAATATTCAAAACATGAGATGAAGCATGAGCCACAAACCACAGGAACACCTATGAAGCCAATCCTCGCATGAAGGTACAAATCCGAACATCTGATGGGAAGTGGCACTACCACCCGACCATGTAATTCCCCAAATGGAATCACCCCACCGTGCTAGGAGATAGCTGACGACCCTCAAACAAGCATAAGCATGACATGGTCGACAAAACAATATGAGTCCATGACAGCACAAAAGACTCCACAAGAATCCAGGTGACTCAACTTCATAAACACAAGTGAACTAACATCACAAAACACAACTGAACCAAATGAGAGAGTGTCATCGCATAGCTTAAGATGGATACCATGGTACAACCTCCATAGGTCTCGGCTCACTGTCCTGGTAACCTTTCCCAACCTCCGGCTCCAACTAAGTCTTATGCGGACCCTGCCAGCCTTTTGTGAAGACAAGGTGGTTGGTTTGCCATTCCAAGCCTTCTCGCCACATTATGAGCCCTATACTAGCACTCACCTATGCACAAGGTACAATTATCTTTATTAATGTTATGATAATACCCACCTAATCAATTCATGAGATTACCAGTTATTATCTGACTTTCATTGGGTCGTAATACCTACCACTTTGGGTGCAACCCCCAAGCGAAAGCCACTCTCTCAAAAGACACTACACAAGCATGGTCACTCCTCGAGGACCCTATGGCGAAGCAGACAACCATAACACCACTATCAGAAACAAGTGGTCAAACAAGGACATACTAACTCTTGACTAACCATAAGGCAAAGACACTACATGGTTAAGACAATGGAGCCAACATATATCTCTTGGTCAAAGGTACCAATTACACCACCACAAGATGACTGAACCATAGACCAAAATATCACAATAAACACTTGTAAGGATAGCTAAATACATCAAGTCCGCACTCAGACAAACTTTGAGAATATCAGCATCATAAGCACTTGCAACATCATTTATTGAATAAAAAATGAAATAAAACACTCTTGCAACAACCACATTATTTAATTCCCAAATCAATGTTCCATCAGAAATGAAAACCACATTATACATTCAACCGGTTATAACATGAATTCCAATAGGAATTTAAATCATTTTCAGAGTATATCCAAAACTACCAATTTGAATCTTTAATTCATGCCTTAATTTTCATTGATAAATTTATTAACCACATAATAAAAATTACATGAAAATCAAATTACATCATGCAATACCACTTTAAACATTCTATTTATAAAATTTAAGTTCTTAGCACTAACTAGTTTGGAGACCAATGAGGGCTCAAAGCTAAGCGGGGGTCAAACCAACCCTTAGTTGTGCTACTGCTGGGGGCAATAAACACTACCTATCGGTAGTGCTGCTACCACTGTTAGCAGCCCTACTGACTGGTGGCTACCACTACCAACTGGTAGTGGTACTACCGACTGGTAGTGCCCACTACCAACCGGTAGCGGTACTACCGACCGATAGCGGTACTGTCGATCGGTAGTTATGCTACCTGCGGGTAGCAAACACTACCGACCCATGTGATGAGGCAAGTCCATCACGGAAGTGGTAAAGTCCACAAGAGAGGCACAAGAAACACACCTCCAAGCATTCTAAAACCAAAAAGACACAAAATCAATAACCACAAGGGACATTCCATTTCTAGAATTATTTCACAGGCACACACATACAGTGCCAATTTCCAAAATTTCAAGGAGGAGTTTACCAGCAAGGTATATGGTGAAATAAACACACTAGAAAGAATATCTAACCAATTCTTGACAGTATAGAAACAAGGATGCACCTAGCAAACCCAAACTAAAATTATTTCTTTCGAAAGAAGAGGTGAATCAAGAAGTTGTTTGCTATGAACAAATAACACACAACAAGAAGAAATGAACAATTCCTTTCCTTAATGCAACCATATGCTAATAGCATCACAAAATCAACTATATCAGGCAATCTTTCTCCCATTTCAACATTCCAAGAAGAATCTACAGGCAAATTGCATAAATTTCCACACACATGAAGCAAACTGAAATTTTCAAAAACAAATTCAAAACAAGAAGGAAACCTCCAACCTTGAAGCAATTAGCAAGCAAAGAGATGAAGCAAATCTAGTCTTGCAACCAGGTCGAATCTCCAGCTCCTCCAAAATGTTTTCCAGAATTTTCTCTCCAAAATCTTCTTCTTCTCCTGTCGTCAATGCCCAAAATGGATGCCCAAAACTATCTTTTAACCCAAGCTTCTAGGTTAAAGTTTTCATCCAATCAAATTTGAATATTTTAAAACTAAAAGGCAATCAGATTTATTTCTTTCCCCAAAAATAATAATTCTTTCCAATGATTAAATTAAAAAAGCCAAAATGGAAAAATAAAAAGGGAAGCTTTTATTTATTTCTTTTTCCATAAATTCTTCCTTCAACATAAGTATTTAACCTTTTTAAATGGCTAGGCAATTTATTTTTTTCACAAAAATATCAATGCAACTTTACACAATAAATTAAGCCATTTAACCATTTAATCTAGCAATTCATCAATTTAATAAATCAATAATCACAGAGCATAATAATTAAATGATTACGCCAACACAAGATAGCATCATCCATTTAAATTAAATAACCATTAAAATAAACTGAAACACACAAAACCAAGACAGATCAAATGATGATTCTCAAATGACCAAACCAAGGCACCATGACACGCATAACAACCAGACGGAGAAACACAACTGACTAACAACACTCACACGAGTGTAACTGTGGTCAAGCTAGGGTACAACAACTATCTACTCCACTCCCATCGGATATATATATATAAGGCACGCTCAGACCTATGAAACCAGGTGGAGTCGATACCTCGTACCTACCTGGTACTTGTACCTGCAATGTCCTGCACCAAAGAACCACATGTGCATATAGACAATATACATATAGACATGGTAAACACGTCGATGAAGGAGAATCATGGCATTCCCTGTCTCACCGGAGTGAGTGAAGGAAGATCATCCCCTCGCATCCCAATACACTTGCAATCACACAACATATAAATAACGCATCGTAGTATAAGGGAAAAGTGATAGTCCATGATAATGATTCATAAAAAATAACATTACTCATAAGCACTGAAATACTGCATAAAATCATACACCATAAATCCAGATAAAGTATGAAATAACATCACATAGTATCTGAATCAAAATACAATAATGTTCCACAGAACAGTCATTGAAGTTACTCAAAACATACAAAAGAGGCTGATCGAGGAGGGGTACTACATCCTCCCCCCCAAGCCTAGGATTACTCCTAGAAGCCTAAAACAGATAAGAATAAATCTCTCTCATCTTCACTACATCTTCCCAAGTTGTTGAGGACTCATCACTGGGGTCCCATAGGACCCTTACCTGCTCGATGGTATGACCCCTGAGGGTCAAATCTCGATGCTGAAGGATGTGCATGGGCTCCATGGAAAGTTGCCCGTCCTCGACCTGCAAAGTGTTCCAATCAAGAACATGGGTCACATCACAATGATAAGGATGAAGAACAGAAACATGAAAGACATCATGGATGTGGGATAGACTCGACGGCAAGGCAAGACGGTAGGCAACGGGTCCTATCCTCTCAAGGATCTCAAAAGGGCCTACAAATCGAGGTGCCAACTTAGAACCCTTTCCATAACGGATCAAACTCTTCCATGGATACACTCTCAAGAACACATTGTCGCCAACCGAAAATTGGCGATCGACTCTATGAGCATCGGCATACTTCTTCTGCCTATCCTGGGCAGCAACCAAATGCCCACAAATCTGCTCAACCTGCTACTCCATCTCACGAAGCAATTCTGGGCCTAAACACACCCTATTCTGCAACCGATCCCAACTCAAAGGAGTATGGAAAGGATGACCATATAATCCTTGGAAGGGCGACATGCCTATAGAGCTCTGATATCCATTATTATAAGCGAACTCCACAAGGCAAAGATATTCCTCCCAACGTGACTATTGATCCATAACATACATGCGAAGCATGTCCTCCAAGACCTGATTCACACGCTCAGTCTGACCATCGATCTCTGGGTGATAAGTTGAATTGAAGTTCAACTGGGTCCCCAAAGCATGTTGAAGTGAGGTCCACAAGGCTGATGTAAAGACAAGGTCTCTATCAGAAATGATCCACCTTGGGATCCCATGCATCCTCACCACATCTTCCAGGAAGACTCATGCCACCACTGGTGCAGTGTAAGAAGATTGAATAGGAACAAAATGAGCAACTTTGATCAATCTATCAACAATGACCATGATGGCATCATGACGCCATGAAGAAACAGGCAACCCTACTATGAAATCCATGGAAATGATATCCCATTTCCAATCCGGTATCAAATTTGGTCGTAAAAGCCCTGCAGGGTGCTGATGCTCCACCTTCACCCATTGACATTCCAAGCACTTGGACACAAAATCAGCAATGACACGTTTCATACCAACCCAATGATAAATCTATCTAAGATCTGCGTGCATCTTCTTGACACCAGGGTGTGCCGAATAAGGTGCACGATGGGCCTCAGTCATGATCAAAACGCAAAGACCCTCCAAAGGAGGTACATAGATCCATCCAAGATGTCTAAGAAGACCATCTAACTCAAGAGTATATCCAAAATATCTAACCTCCAATGGTCTTCCAGACTCCACCATGGCTCTAACATCTTGATACCAAGTGTCCTGAGGAAGAACTCCAAGAATTCTCTCACTCAAGTCCATACCAAGGGACAATGTTGCAACCTCATGCTGCCTACGGCTCAAAGCATCTACCACTAAATTCTCTTTCCCCTGAATATAACGAGCATCAAAATCATACTTGCAGAGGAATTCCATCCATCTTCGTTATCGAGCATTCAAGTTTGGCTGCGTGAAAATATACTGCAAACTCCAGTTATCACTATGCAGCTCAAACCAACGCCCCAATAGGAAATGTCTCCAACGAACCAACGCATGCACTACAACTGCCAACCTGTGAGTTTGCGACACTCATAGGCAACCACACGTCCATCCTGCATAAGCACTGCATCTATACCTTCTAAAGAGGCATCTGTGCATACCATGAAACCTCTGGATGGGTCAGGAACTACCAAAATCAGAGCACTAACAAGGAGATCCTTCAAGGAATGAAAATCCAATTCGCACTGCTCTGACCAAACAAACTTCTTCCCTTTCCTCTGAAGAGAAGTAATCAGATGGCCTATCCGAGAAAAGCTCTGAACAAAGCGACGGTAATATCTGGCCAAACCCATGAAACTTCGAACTTCAGAAACATTGGTCGAGGCTAGCCAATCAACAATGGCTTGGATCTTAGAAGGATCCACAGATACACCTTCTCCTGAAACTATATGACCAAGATAGCTCACCTCTGACTGGAAGAAATCACACCTCACCAAATTCACAAAAAGTTGATTCTCCCTCAAGCACTGCAACACCTGACACAAGTGACCCTCATGCTCTTCCATAGATCTAGAATAAATCAATATGTCATCCAAGAACACAAGAACAAAGTGATCAAGGTAGGTGTGAAAAACCCCATTCATAAGACTCATGAACACTGAAGGCGCATTCGTCAACCCAAATGGCACCACTGTGAACTCATAGTGACCATAACGAGTACAAAATGACATCTTATGAATGTCTGCATCATGAATGTGCAACTGATGATACCCAGACTTTAGGGCTATCTTAGAGAACACCTTGGCTTCCTTCACCTGATCAAAGAGGTCATCAATCCGAGGTAATGGATATCGGTTCCGGATGGTTACCTTATTCAACTGTCGATAATCAATGCATAATCAAAGAGAACCATCCTTCTTCTTAACGAAGATAACCGGTGCACCCCAAGGAGAAACACTAAGATGAATGAATCCCTTGGCCAACAACTCCTCAACTTGCAACTTCAACTCACTCAACTCCTAAGTAGTCATCCAATATGGTGCTCTCGAAATAGGTTTCGTGCTAGGAACCAAATCAATACGAAAATCTATGTCTCGTTTTGGAGGCATACCGGGAATATCCAAAGGAAACACATCCGCATACTCTC
This sequence comes from Cryptomeria japonica, assembly GCF_030272615.1. Taxonomy (NCBI): domain Eukaryota; kingdom Viridiplantae; phylum Streptophyta; class Pinopsida; order Cupressales; family Cupressaceae; genus Cryptomeria; species Cryptomeria japonica. The sequence continues at coordinate 41,019,633 of NC_081410.1, read as the reverse complement.
AAAGAATAGGGTGACCATCAAGAGCGATTTCTTGACTCTCTCCCAAATCCACATCCTCAAGAGAAACTGTAAAAATTTGACACCCTTGATGCATGCACCGCCTAAGCTGCATAACGAAAATCATACGTAAGGACATTGATCGCTGAACTCCAACAATCCCCACTCTCCTGCCATAGTCATCTACACACTTTATTGTCTTCTGATGATAGTCTACATGAGCATTGTGAGATGGTAACCAACCCATCCCCAATACAACTCCATAGGACCCCAAAGGAATGACTCGAAGGTCAACTAAAGTGACAAAGGGTCCTAGGTCCAACTCACAACTGGGAACGAAGGCATCGACAAACACTCGCACACTGGTAGCCAACTCTACTTGCCACCTATTTGCTTACTTAGTAGACACGAGCCCGCACCGCTCCACAATGGATGAAGAAACAAAAGAATCTGAAGCACCGAAATCAAAAAGTATAGAGATAGGGGTACCATGCAACATACCTATGGTCTCAATCATAGTACTCTGATGCTCATCCTAGTGGTCATCCACCATTGCAAAAACTTTATGGGATCTACTTGCATCCCCCACTATCGGCTCTGATGTGGCTGGCCTCTGATTGACCGACTGATGTGAATGTGGAGGACACAAAGTGGCCTTGTCGACAAACTGACCACAAGTGAAGCAAGCTCCACTGCTAGGTCCTCTACTTCCGGACAGTCCACTAGAATACTGAAAGCTCTCCCCACTAGGGGCCTCAGATGCTCCCTGAGAAGACTGCCCTAGAAAGGTCTTCCTACCCCTCGGCTATCTCCTGCTCTTTTGGGACTGAGAAATGCCACCCTATTGGCCTTGAGACAGCTTCAGTCTTGACGGATACTACTGCTACTGATGTCCACCCTTGGCAAGTGCGTGAGGACCCCTAAAAGGTGTTGTAGTCTGGGACTGATTCCCTCTACCTCTAGACCCACTGAAAGGATCACTCCCCATCTGAACTCTAGACTGGACGACATGAGAATGGCTAAGGTACTTCTCTACCAACCTGGCTTTCACCATGGCTACCTCTAGTGAAGTAGGCTCAAAAACTCTCACTCCTCCACTGACGCAGTCACTAAGACCCCTCAAGAAGTGTTGCACAAGCATAGCCTCGTCATTGTCGATCCCAACATACTGTTTGAGCTCATAGAACTTGTGCTTAAACTGATCCACTGACAACCCAAACTGGCGCAGAGCATAGAACGCATCTGCTCGTGACTGCCTCCACTAGGGTGAGAGGAATCGTGTCCTGAACCTCTCCAAAAAGATCTCCCAAGATGTGGTGTTAATTCTCACACTGATCCTCTCCTCCTCTAATCTCCACCAGATAGATGTGAAGCTCTCGAGACACATGATTGCACACCTCACCTTGGTGTTTCTATTGTAAGGATACATAGCAAAACACCGGTCTAAACTGATAAGCCAGGTCTCTGCCTCGAGACTGATACCTTTTCTATCAAAGAAGGGAAGATTTGACCTCATCAAGTCCCTCATGTGCCCTAAGATAGCTAGATCTGGGTCCACTGGGACCTCTCTCCTTCTAGGAGATCTCTCTCTCTCTCTGGAATCCGCTAAACTGACTCCTCTACCCGGCCATGGATGGGTTGATCCACCCTGGGTCTAGGGCCTAGTCTAGCTAGCACCTCATGAAACATCTGACGCAACTCCTCCCTTTCGAGAACCTACTCTACTGAATGTGGTTCCTCCTAATGAATCGACTGATCTTTATCCACACTCGCATGTGTGGGTGGTGGCGAAGGACTATGGCGGTCGGAACCTCGACCCCTTCCTCCTCCTCTGCCTCCGGTGTGGCCACCAACATGGCCACCTCCCTTGGCTTTCCTAGCCATGACCTAACACTACACAAGAGAAAAAAAAATCAGATCAAAAGCAAAGAAAGACACAAGGAAGTCACACCAGAAGACCTACACAAAAAGGTCAAGGCAAATGGGCTCACTACAAACCCAGAGTACCTAGTGTTGAAACATGGGCTCTGATACCAAATGTAATGCCCCGCCAAGAACCTCGAAGGAAAACCCACAACAAGGGTGAAACAATTTTCGTTTAAAAGTATAAACATCATAAGTGCATTTACACAACATGCACGATAACACAAGCGGGAGACTTACACCAGAATTCCTTAAGGGTTACCAACAAAGAATTCACTTCAAGAATAAATTCCACAAAATCATAAATCCACATATGCATCAATAACTCAATGATCACAAGAAGCCATAAGAAAATAAAGATTCATCATAGAAAGATTGAAAGTATACAACATAATTTCTACTTCAATAAGCATTTAATAACATCATCAAGGAAACTGATAAAAACATCCAAACATAGGATTACATTTCTCTTCCAATACATAGCTTCTCAATAAACATAAGGGATAGATCTCATCCAATTACAAGGTTACATAAGATCAATATTACAATGATACAATGACCACATAGGTCTACAAATACCAATAATCTTCAAAACATGAGATGAAGCATGAGCCACGAACCACAGGAACACATGTGAAGCCAATCCTCACATGAAGGTACAAATCTGAACATCCGATGGGAAGTGGCACTACCACCCGACCATGTAATTCCCCAAATGGAATCACCCCACCATGCTAGGAGATAGTTAAGGACCCTTAAACAAGCATAAGCATGACATGGTCGACAAAACAATACAACTCCACGACAGCACAGAAGACTCCACAAGAATCCAGGTGACTTAACTTCACAAACACAAGCGAACTGACATCACAAAACACAAGTGAACCAAATGAGAGAGTTTCATCGCATAGCTTAAGATGGATACCATGGTACAGCCTCCATAGGTAACCTCTCCTGACCTCTAGCTCTAACTAAGTCTTATGCGCACCCTACTAGCCTTCCGTGAAGGCAAGGTGGTTGGTTTGCCATTCCATGCCTTCTCGCCACATTATGAGCCCTGTACTAGCACTCACCTATGCATGAGGTACAATTATCTTTATTAATGTTATGATACTACCCATCTAATCAATTCATTAGATTACCATTTATTATCTAACTTTCGTTGGGTCGTAATACCTACCACTTTGGGTGCAACCCCCAAGCAAAAGCCACTCTCTCAAAGGACACTACACAAGCATGGTCACTCCCCGAGGACCCTATGGTGAAGCAGACAACCATAACACCACTATCAGAAACAAGTGGTCAAACAAGGACATACTAACTCTTGACTAACCATAAGGCAAAGACACTACATGGTTAAGACAACGGAGCCAACATATATCTCTTGGTCAAAGGTACCAATTACACCACCACAGGATGACTGAACCACAAACCAAAATATCACAATAAACACTTGTAAGGATAGCTAAATACATCAAGTCCGCACTCAGACAATATTTGAGAATATCAACATCATAAGCATTGGCAACATCATTGATTGAAAAAAAAATGAAATAAAACACTCTTGCAGCAGTCACATTATTCAATTTCCAAATCAATGTTCCATAAGAAATGAAGTCCACATTATATATTCAACTAGTTATAACATGAATTCCAACAGGCATTTAAATCATTTTCAGAGTATATCCAAAACTACCAATTTGAATCTCTAATTCATCCCTTAATTTTCATTGATAAATTTACTAACCACATAATAAAAATCACATGAAAATCACATTACATCACGCAATACCACTTTAAACATTCCATTTGTAAAATTTAAGTTCTTAGCACTAACCAGTTTGGAGACCAGTGAGGGCTCAAAGCTAAGCGGGGGTCAAACCAACCCGCGGTTGTGCTGTTGTCGGGGGCAATAGACACTACCTACCGGTAGTCCTACTACCACTGGTAACAGCCCTACCAACCGGTGGCTGCCGCTACCAACCGATAGTGGTACTGTCGACCAGTAGTGCCCACTGTCGACCGGTAGTGGTACTGTCGACCGGTAGTGCCCACTACCAACCGGTAGTGGTACTGTCGACCGGTAGTTCTGCTACCTGCGGGTAGCAGACACTACCGACCCACATGATGAGGCAAGCCCATCACGGGAGCAGTAAAGTCCACAAGAGAGGCACAAGAAACATGCCTCCATGCATTTAAAAACCAAAAAGATACAAAATCAATAACCACAAGGGATATTCCATTTCCAGAATTATTTCACGGGCACACACATACAGTGCCAATTTCCAAAATTTCAAGGAGTTTACCAGCAAGGTAGACGGTGAAATAAACACACTGGAAAGGATAGCTAGCCAATTCTTGATAGTATAGAAACAAGGATGCACCCAGCAAACCCAAACTAAAATTCTTTCTTTCAAAAAAAGAGGTAAATCAAGAAGTTGTTTGCTATGAACAAATAACACACAGCAAGAAGAAACGCCTTTCCTGAATGCAACCATATGCTAATAGCATCACAAAATCAACTATATCAGGCAATCTTTCTCCCATTTCAACATTCCAAAAAGAATCTACAGGTAGATTGCATAAATTTCCACACACAGGAAACAAACTGAAATTTTCAAAAATAAATTCAAAACAAGAAGGAAACCTCCAACCTTGAAGCAATTAGCAAGGAAAGAGATGAAGAAAATCCAGTCTTGCAACCAAGTCGAATCTCCAGCTCCTCCAGAAAGTTTTCCAGAATTTTCTCTCCAAAATCTTCTTCTTCTCCTGCCATCAATGCCCAGAATGGATGCCCAAAACTATCTTTTAACTCGAGTTTCTAGGTTAAAGTTCTCATCCAATCAAATTTAAATATTTTAAAACTAAAAGGCAATCAAATTTATTTCTTTCCCCCAAAATAATAATTCTTTCCAATGATTAAATTAAAAAAGCAAAAATGGAAAAATAAAAAGGGAAGCTTTTATTTATTTGTTTTTCCATAAATACTTCCTTCAACATAAGTATTTAATGTTTTTAAATGGCTACGCAATTTATTTATTTCACAAAAATATCAATGCAACTTTACACAATAAATTAAGCCATTTAACCATTTAATCTAGCAATTCATCAATTTAATAAATCAATAATCATAGAGCATAATAATTAAATGATTGCGCCAACACAGGATAGCATCATCCATTTAAATTAAATAATCATTCAAATAAATGGAAACACGCAAAACCAAGATAGATCAAATAACGACTCTCAAATGACCAAACCAAGGCACCATGACACACATAACAGCCAGACGGGGAAATACAACCGACTGACAACACTCACACAAGTGTAACTGCGGTCAAGCTAGGGTACAACAACTATCTCCTCCACTCCCATCAGATATATATAAGGCATGCTTAGACCTGTGAAACTAGGTGGAGTCGATACCTCGTACCTACTTGGTACTTGTACCTGCAATGTCCTGCACCAAAGAACCACAAGTGCATATAGACAATATACATACAGACACGGTAAACACACCGATGAAGGAGAATCGTGGTGTTCCATGTCTCACCGGAGTGAGTGAAGTAAAATCATCCCCTCGCATCCCAATACACTTGCAATCATGCAACATATAAATAACGCATCGCAATATAAGGGAAAAGTGTCAGTCCATGATAATGATCCATAAAAAATAACATTACTCATAAGCACTGAAATACTGCATAAAATCATACACCATAAATCCAGATAAAGTATGAAATAACATCGCATAATATCTGAATCAAAATACAAGAATGTTCCACAGAACAGTCACTGAAGTAACTCCAAACATACAAAAGAGGTTGATCGAGGAGGGGTACTACACTCTTGGTCTTCCATAGGTTGATTCTAGTGTGGTTGCTCGAAATGAGCTAATGGTGGTTTCTAATAAGTGGATTCTAATTTGTGACTCTTGGTCTTCCACAAGTTTATTCTAGTGTGGTTGCTCGAAATGAGCTAGTTTTAGTTTCATGGTTCTGGTTGCTCAATATGAGCAAATATTATTTAAATGTAATGGTCTTAAATCGATGCTCATATAAGCATAATATTTGTAAACGATCTGGAATATAAAAAAAAACCCATAGAAATCAAATATGATTCCATCCTCATTTTCCCGAAGGAGTAATTTGTACGATCAAACTTGGGATTCTTGTAAGATCCATCTTGTTGTTGAGACATGGACCAGCTAGGACTCGAACCTAGGATCTTCCATACGCTACTGGAGTACTCTACGACTGAGCTACTGGCCCCTCTTGGAACAATCCATTGTCAGTCCGGGAGTGGCTTATTTCCAACACCAATAACCCCCCCTTAAGCCACACCTCTCGTGTGCTTGGGGCTCCTACCCTAGACCTAGCTCTGATACCATGTTGAGACGTGGACCAGCTAGGACTCGAACCTAGGACCTTCCATACACTGTTGGAGTGCTCTACCATTGAACTATTGGCCCCTCTTGGACCAGTCCATCATTGGTCCGAGTGCGACTTATTTCCAACACCAACACTTGTGCCATCCCAAACCTTCCCCAAGAGGTTAAGATTCTTCTAGAGGAACTTGTCTTTGATGTCAATTGTTAAACATATCCCAAGACTAAGAAGGTGGGGTGAATCATTCTTGATCAAACACTTGAACTTTATACCACAATTTAACACCAACTTAACCTTAATCTTATGATCAGCAATAAAAGATAAAACAATGAACACCATGCACAAGAGAATACCATATTTACGTGGAAACCCCAAATAGGCAAAAACCATAGTGAGAGTCATCTCACAATATATGAATTAGATTACAATATTTTTTAGGCTCACTACCAAGGAAGTGCATTGCTCCGTAAAGGACTCTCAGGGTGAGGTGCACTACCCAAGGGAAAGATATAAAACTTGCGAAGGAGACCCACTATCTTCAAACGAGGTACATGAACATATGAAACAATCTTGATGAATGGCCATTCAACAATACTACCTCCAGCAATATTCAAGTATGAAGTTGTCCTTGAACCTTTATCTCAAGCAGTCAACTTCAAATCAACCACCACACGCTTATTTTGCCTCAACTTCACATCAATAACTCTTCAAATGATATAATCATATAAGTGTAGCACACATTTATTTACACACTCAACATTGATTTGATCTTCTATATATACCATCTTCTTCATTGCAAACATCAATTAGGTTATCCAGAGTAGAGGCCGAACATAGGCCCTATTAATTTGGACACCAAAAGATAGTTATGGTAAGTGGTCCAATATAGAAGATAGAGATGACCTCAAGGCATCATATCACTTCATTACAAGTTTTTCAAACAATTCACATTCTATTACACATCCTCCAAAGTCAATAACAAGGGAAAGTGTAGATAAGCAATGTAGCACATCACTAGTCGGCCCAAAACATATCTTCCAAATGAATAAGCCTAATGTGGATTCTCACACGCCAAGATAGGACCCAAACATAATCTCCAATCCAAGTGAAGACACCCAGGGATACACCACAAGGAAGACAACAAAATTTGTTGGCCAAACCACATCAATTACCTTGAATCACTAACACCAAGATAATGCAACATCAAACAAATAATCTAGCATCATGATATACTTCTTCCTCACTATCACATCAATAACAAATGGCATAGCATGAACAATACAAAGCACTTCATTCTGGATGGCCAAGAAGACCAATCATAAACAAATCACCAATATCAACTCTTTTAGACAATGCCAACACCTAAAACTTGAAATGAAATACAAAACTAACGTTATGAAGATGCCCTCCAAGCCACAACACCTAAAACATCAGGGTAGAGAACTGTGGTGCATTTTCTAGAACAATTTTCACAAAGCCAGATTATCAACAAACCGCAATCACCAACCACATCAACTACAACACTAGGGACCTAAAAAGATAGGAGTGCAATGTCCACAAAGCATAAACATTATGTTCAAAATTGCAACACCATATCATCAAATGTGGAGGAATAATGAGAATTATTCCAACTTGTCTTCAACATATATTCCTACAACAACATACCTCACCAAAATTTCCACAGACCAAAATGTCCCAAAAACATCAACTTCTCACTCAGGAACAACCAAGAGATATAACCACCATACTATAGCATATACACGATTAACCCAAACATCTTCATTCTATTGCTATATTTCTAATCCTTATCTTAACATTCTTGATCTTCATTCCAATTTATCTAATCCCTGTCTTAATAATTCTAGTCCTCTTCTAAATAAAATAATATCATGATGTTATCTTTGTTCTCAATCAAGAGCATCAACATCATCATTATCATAGAAAAAAAAAATTACTATGACTAACACTCGAGGCAACATTAGAATCATCATTATTAGCATCAACATATCAAATTGAATGTAGACATCAAACACCAAGAAGGTGGACATCCACAACACATAGCAACTACAATGATCAATGATCTTCACTGCATTATTATCATCATATATGGTGAGACATCAACACAAAATTGATCGTGGATACCAATATCATAGCATGTTGGATGTCATCACCAAAAAGGGTATACATCAAATATGAAATGTCCACTTAAATATTCTCTAAGATTCTTCATTAATGTCAACATAATCTGCAACATCTCTACAAAAGAACATCAATCTTATATGCATTCATTTGAATTCACCATATCAGTACCTAGGATATCAATTGGCTCAATCCACTAATGTCAATGCATTATGGAGGGTATTATATTGTTCATGCTAATTCTTCCTTGGTTTCTCTTAGAGTGATTTACGAGACACTCTTGTATTCCTAATTTGGAGGCAACCTTTCATCCTCAATTGATCCTGATTCTTTAGAATATTGCACATGTATTTTCAACTCAAATTGGTTGAACAATAATAGTTGAGGTCACTCATGTGGACTCATGTACCATTTGTATCAACAAATGATAGATATTATTACCTTTATTTGTCATCTGTTCATTGTTCAAGTACGTCTGTCATTGGGGGAACTCATGCAGATTGTTGTCTTCTTGATCTTGATCATCACCCTATTTTTAGAGGAGCTTTTTCATTTACAACTCCATATCAATCATCATTTGACCATTTTCTACAGCTTCTTCATTCTTCAATGATTTTCTTCATGTTTTTTCTATTGTTGGGACATTGTTTTGGAGACTTCTTAATCCTTCATCTTGTTTGAGTTTATTCTCATTTTATCTAGTTGTGAGAGATTGTTTGTATATAGATATAATAATCAAGCCTTCTTGTTAGGACCCATCTTTGCATTGGTTTTGTTCCTCTTTAAGTCACACTTAAGTGGGGGTATTTGTGTAAATAAGGTTATTGTAGTGGAGGAAATTTATTACCTCAAGGATGATGAATCCTAGAGAGCAAATTAACCCTCCAATACATCTTCTATACTGGCGCTAAGGGTGAGCAAGGGGATGAAAATGAAAAATCTAAGCTAACAAACTGCAAATGAGACTCTCAGATGACTTTGTTGAGTCTTTGTCCTCAAGACGAGCACATGTAACTAGGAGACCAACGCAGCGTGCTGTCGTCCTATACAGATGAAACTCAAAAGATGTACGAAAGCGACATGTATGATAAAACTACTACATGAGTGATACAATAACAAAATAAATCAATAGTAACAAATACAAAGTACTAAAATAAAGTAAGAAAAGATGAGGGAATCTTACAACTGGTCCATAGTTGAAGCCTCCTACAATATGATTGTCTTTCCATGACTATAAACCTGCACACAATCAAGAAGGAAAATGTTAAAGGTTGTGTTTTGGAGTTTGCCTCAGTCAGACCCTCGTTTTGGTGTTTCCACCTCCATGGACAAACCGGATAATAGCAACGGTGAAATGGGATGATAAAGATGAAAGAAGCACAATTGAAATAATAGATCGACTAAAATAAAGGATTGTGAATATGCAAACAAATCAAGGAAAGTAAGTGTGCTCCCCTTCCAAGACTTGTGAAGACAACATTGTCAGTTGTTCGAGAGAGCGCAACAATGGTGGTCTTATGAAAGCTGGTGAATATTGCTCAAGAATATCACCAAGAGATTCAACCTACAAGAAAATGATCAAGAATCCTCTAAAACTCCTTCAAATGGGAGAGATATAGCCCCTAAAAGGAAAACCGACATCGGTGAGTGCATGCAGAGGCATTAGAATTCCTTCCAAGCACAAGATTAATGCTCAAACAACCACCTGTGGACTGTTAGATTTGCGGGATGCTAGCACATCGTGCGAACATCTCTGTGTCAAGCTAGTGTCCCAGGGATGACAAGTTGACAGAGTTGGTAAGATTCTAGTTTGGAGTTGACGAAACGATCTAGGTGGGAAAAAAGACAAAAGCGATAGTACATGACCTCCAATGATGTAGAGGAAGGCACCATTTGTTGCGTTGAATTGTACAAGGTGTGATTTTCTATATTACATTTTGCCCATAATTTAGTGAGCATGTCTTTGCTGAGAGATGTGAAGCTAAAGTAGAGGAAGATAAAGAAAAAAAGTCATGATAGGGAGGCAAAAAAAATTTGATTAGACGAGATTCCCCCCAGCGAGATGAAGCTGAAGTTTGGAATAGATATTGCTAACTGATACATCTCAAAAATGCTAGTTTCAGACTAACATATCAGATGATAGATAAGATAGCGTAACAAAAATGAACCTCGCCTTGAAGGAAAGCCCCTTATCACGAAAAGATATGAGATAAGCAACCATTGTGATATGAGATACATCAGCATGGATAACCATGTTGGTATTTTGGTATGGTTTTGTCATTGATGTTAACACCTACTAACACTTATCAACTCTGGCACTTTGAAGAATTGGAAATGTTCACTGGCAAGCGACTTATGCACAGTCACCGGTATCTGGTACACCAACAGGATATAATGTTCACCAGCACTTGGAATGATATGGAGAACACTTGGTTATGTCTAAGACATCGTTTGGACACTTTGTCTTGGAGATTTGTTCATTGGCACATTTGTATTTGCATATTTGTTGTTACCGACAAATGGGTCCAGAATAAGCACCGATAGGCTTATCTATTCCAGATCAGCACGACAAACTATGGAGAGGATTTATTAATGTTGTAATTGCATTGAGCCGACATGTTGAATCGGTTATTGCATCGAACATTGTTTTATTTGTAAAATGTTTTTATTGTAATATCCTTTAGAGCCGACCTACTAAAATTGGTCTTAGGTTATGGTATAAATGTAAGATCTTATTTGTAAGGTCGAATGTGGAATGTTAAAAGGAATTGTGTGAAGGTATATGCGAGAATAAGAAGAGCTATACATGCAGACATCATTTGAAGGTTGAAGGAGGGTTTTTGTGAAGACAATCATAACTACACCGGTACTGAATCCAGCATAGAAAGATGCTAATTTGAGCAGTACATCCTTATTGGATTTAACCATCCAATTGTAGTCAGTGTGACTCCTATTTGTGTTTGAGCAGTGAGCTCTAGGCTCTGATACCAATTGTTAGGTCCCAGGGACAACTGAGAAGGGGGGGGGGGTGAATCAGTTGTCAAATAAATTCAAACCAAAACAGCTTAACCAACTTTAATGCTTAATACCAGTAAACCAGTCTTTTATGCCGGTAGACAGTTTTATCAGTTAATTACAGTATCGGTAAAGATTAATGCATGAAATAGAAACACAATAACATCCACAACACATAACACCAATATTTGTACGTGGAAACCTTGTAAGGGGAAAAACCACGGTGGGAAATCTTACCCACAATCAAATGATACTACTGCAGATAGTAAAGAGAAGATTGCAGATATTTTCACTAAACCTCTGCCTAAGGAGACTTTTGAATATCTCAGAGATCAGCTTGGGGTTATACCCCCACCGATAGAGACTTAGACAATTGATGTTTGTCATCAACCGGCAGAATTAACAGAGAAACCTTTTATTCCGGCTTTGATGAGGAGAGCCACTTCTCAGGGAGAGTAGTTAGTATACTAAATTGGTTGGCATTTTGTATCTGAAAAATGGTTTTTATATTGCTTTGGCATTTGATGTCAAAGGGGGAAAGATTGATATGGAAAAACACATTATCTCTTGGGGAGAGATTATTCATTTGGGGAGATTGCTATTTTGGGAGAGACCGATTACTCTCTGTATCTATATTTTGATTTCTGGTTATGATCTTTTTGGGGAGATTGATTGGTTTTTGGTATTTGGCATTTCTGTTTTGGCACTTTGATGGTTTTTCCATCTTGTGTTACCATCAATGCCAAAGGGGGAGATTGTTGGTATTTTGGTATGGTTTTTTCATTGATGTCAACACCTACTAACACTTATCAACTCGCACTTTGAAAAATTGGAAATGTTCACCGGCAAGCAAGTGACTTATGCACAGTCACCGGTATCTGGTACACCGGCAGGATATAATGTTCACCGGCACTTGGAATGATATGGAGAACACTTGGTTATGTCTAAGACATCATTTGGACACTTTGTCTTGGAGATTTGTTCATTGGCACATTCGTATTTGCATATTTGTTGTTACCGACAAATAGGTCTAGAATAAGCATCGGCAGGCTTATCTATTCTAGATCAGCACGTCACACTATGGAGAGGATTTATTAATGTTGTAATTGCATTGAGCCAACATGTTGAATCAGTTATTGCATCGGACATTGTTTTATTTGTAAAAAAAAATTATTGTAATATCCTTTAGAGCCGACCTACTAAAATTGGTCTTAGGTTATGGTATAAATGTAAGATCTTATTTGTAAGGTCGAATGTGGAATGCGAAAAGGAATTGTGTGAAGGTATATGTGAGAATAAGCAGAGCTATACACGCAGACATCATTTGAACGTTGCAGGAGGCTTTTTGTGAAGACAATCAGAACTACACCGGTACTGAATCCAGCATAGAAAGATGCTAATTTGAGCAGTACATCCTTATTGGATTTAACCATCAAATTGTAGTCAGTGTGACTCCTATTTGTGTTTGAGCAGTGAGCTCTAGGCGCTTGGCCTTTCTGCATGTGCAGACCCCATTTGTATACACATACTATCTGCAGTAGTATCATCTGATTGTGGGTAAGGTTTCCCACCTTGGCTTTTCCCCTTACAGGGTTTCCACGTACAAATATTGATGTTATGTGTTGTGGATATTATTGTGTTTCTATTTCATGCATTAATCTTTACCGGTATTGTAATTAACTAATAAAACTATCTACCGGCATAAAAGACTAGTTTACCGGTATTAAGCATTAAAGTTGGTTAAGTTGTTTTGGTTTGAATTTATTTGACAACTGATTCACCCCCCCCCCCCCTCTCAGTTGTCCCCGGGACCTAACAACCCATACAATAGGGTGAGAGTATGCCGGTATGGATAACCATATGATAGGGCGATATTTTTGTCGGCATGGGTAGCAATATGCTAGGTAGCCATGGGATTGGGCAATCAAAGATAGATTTGATAATTAGTAGATTGGCCCTTACAAAGGCAAAACATGATAAAGATCAAGATCAAGCAGTTTGGCCCCCACCGAGGCCAGCATAATAAAGAAAAAGATCAAGTGGTTTGGCCCCCACCCTGGCAAACATGACAAACTTGTCAACAAGAAACATAATGCAAGAGGCTAAATAACGAATGCATATCATGCAGATATGATGCCCCCCCTTAGAATGATATGCCTGAAAGGCATGTTATTGTAAGGAGAAGAGCAGTTGTGGCACGTCAACATAACAAGATGTTTTCATGGAATGCCACCATTAGCTGGTGACACATAAATGTCCACAACATCAATGATGAATGCAAGAGGACGGGGGGATCCGATAGTTTGGTGTCAGAACCCAAAGTAGTGAGAATATGTAATAGAGTTGCGAGATGGGTATATCGGCATAGTGCAAAATTTATCGGACTTGAAGAAGAGCACATGAAGACAAAGATAAAATAAAAATTTAGGTCAACATGGAAGAAGGTCAAAGATGTCCCCAATGCTTTACATCATTCCTGAATATCACAAAGCAACATATGACAAATAGAAGAAGTAGAGAGGCAAATAGAAGAAGGTGTATGACATAAAAAATCTCCTATATCTAAGCACCTATAGAGTAACTTGGGTCCTCTGGAAGAGAAACATAGATAAAGGAAATCAACCTCCCATATCTAAGAACCCAAGGAGTAACCTGGGTCCTCCAAGAGGGAACAGACATATAAATCAAGCATGAGGGAACACAATCAAGCTCACATGAAAAAGATGTAGATAAAAGATAAACATCCTAAAGGATATCCCTTAGGAGATCATCGTCCTCCCAATCTAGACCATGGAGAGAAGGAGGACGAGCTCAGAGAGGGACTACTGCAGAGCTTCATCAGGAACCTCACTAGCAGCGAGGGCGAGGGACAAAGTAGTAGCAACATCTGCTTCCACAAGCTCGGAGGAGGTAAGGTTAAACAATCATGAAAATATTGTGGACAATGTCAAGATGTCCTCCAAGGAGCCAAACATGAAAGCCTCCATAGAGGAAGTAGGTGACTCAGTTGGAGGAGATGAAACAAGAATAAGGCTGTCGACCTCCAGAAGAGGAGCAGTGACAAACTCAGGAGAAGGCGAAGCCTTCTCAACTACACACACAAAAACAGGCAAAGTAGCAAGCACTAAAAGAGGAAAATAAAGGGACGAGGAAGATACCTGTGAATATTTTCGTCGTCGTAATTTTGGGACGAGGATTTTCTCAAACTTGCATTTGGTATGGATTGGAGTAATATGTCTCTTGTCAATGGTAGCAGGCTAAAGGACCCCAAGAAAAATCTAATGTAGGATTGGCTATGAAATAGGGATCTGAGAAGACAAAGTTGTGCTAGACACCACTAGCATATGCAACATATCAATAGGTCAAGACAATGGAGGTACATCCGACAAGGAGGTAATAAGGGGTGGCTCCAAAGAAGAAGCAATGAAAACCTGCACCCATTTAGAGGGGGTTCATCAATGGACCTCGAAGCCATTGGAAGTAAAACCAAAGATGATGTAGAAACAAAAGCAGCCGATGAAATAGGATCTAATGTGACACAACTTAGTGTTGCAGATACACCAACAGATTCTAGAGTAGAATTGAGCTCTCGGGCCATGACCCGTCGATAGTGCTTACACTCACACGCACGCTGATTGCAATGAAGATGAGGGCCACCAACTAAAGCCCGAGAGGACTCGGGAGCATCATGCTCCATAGGAGAGGCCTCTGAAACCTTGTTGGGGCTAGGAGAAGGCCCAACTGATGGAATGAGAGGTGCATTCGAGATAGGTACTACTTTCACATCAATGGGCATCCTACCTTGCTTAGCTTGAGGAGCAGTTGGAAGAACAAATGGTGCCGACATGGGATGTGAAACAAGAGCAAGTGATGAAAAATGAACATGAGAGGAATGCTTCCCTTTTTTCATATTTAGAGGGTTGAGGTATATTGGCCATGATTGGGAGCTCGAAGGGAGAGTGGTCCGTAGACTTAGACAACATGAGTGCATTTCCCTTGTCTGCACTGGGTGTAGTCGCACGAACAGAAGACACCCCTGGACGCTACGCAATCCTAGCTGGAGAGGGAGGTCTATTCAAAGGGACAAGCTTAACCTTAGCCCCCGACGATCAAGGGACATGAGGCACTACCTGCTCCAACACAAGAATAGACGGGGCAGAGGTTGATGTAGGAAGAGGCAACAAATAACTAGGTTAAGCTGATTTAGGGGCCAAATCCTCCATCTTGTACTTATAATATGGGTGGTACATTAAGTCACCACAAGGAAGCATGGGGCCCACTGAAGTAGGCCAAAAATGATCCAGCAAAAAATCGCCACAGGCTACTAGGGGTTGATATCCATTATCATCGATGACATGCACCAAACCCTCATGAGGAAACTTGAGGAACTTATGAATCATTGAAGGGACCGCGTCCATGGAAATCAACCAGGGAATGCCTAGTTTAACCTGAAATAGGTCGGATTCAAGAATGATTCACAAACGTAGAAGACACAACCTTGGGTCTAACAAGGACCGTCAAGGTGATGCTACCCAAAGGATGGATAGAGAAACCTTCATGTGTCCCCAGGGTTGCTCGATATTCATCATATGCAAGCCTATGCCAATTGTTCATGAATAGAGTCTCCTGCATGATGGCATTGACTCTGCATGATGGTTCAACCATCACACCTATGACAGTTTGACCATTCAACTTAGCAAGGATGTACAAAGGAGCTTGCTCTCCACAATATGGGGCATCCAGAGGGGTGAATCACAATGATGTGTCAGACACCTTCCTCTTCTGACTATGAGGCGAAAAAAATAAGAGTGATGGTGACCATGTTCACAAATGAACCATCATTCTAAGAAGGATCTAATGTAGAGATAAATTTTGTCGAATGTGGAGGAAACAAATCAATGTATATCTGCAAATCCTTGTTGGTCTTATCAACAGACTTGTTTGACTTATGCTTCCGCTCATCAACTTCAATTGTGCCACAGTGGATGTGGTCTTGGACAATATTCTAAAGACGATAACATCGCTCAATGTCATGATCAAGTACATGATGGTAATGACAAAATTTTGATCCATCATACCAACGCGGACAGGGTCTATTATGAAACAGTGGTCTAACCTCAAGAAGGGTAATCAAATTATCTTTTAACAATCACTACATTATGCTTAGGTAGGTCGATTCATTCAATTTAGTGAAGACTCTATTCTGTTGTGATCCTTGTGTAGCATCCATCGAAGGAACAACCATAACATTAGCTTACAACTCTGTTCATTCTAGACCCTTTTGTGGATGTGCCTGCGAAAGACCCATCACGAGGGTTCGAAGTAGAATCTTTGAACTACATCATGGTGTGTTGGTAGTCCATGAGTGCGGAACACATATTGGCAAAGTTTTGATAATGAATAAGAGAACTTCTCCCTCAATGCCGGTTGCAGGTTGCCACTGAACATCCTTTGCAAATCGCTATTTGGTAGGGCAAAGGGGATCCTGGGAGAAATCGATTGATATCTCAAGATAAAGTCTATGACTTTCTCGTTGGGTTTTTGCTTACAATGAACAAGGTCAGTGGTAGTGACCCTGCTGCCAATGTTAGCCTAAAATCGCTTAAGAAATAGATCCAAAAGCTGGTCGAAGGTACAAATGGAATGATCTGGCAAGGAGCTATACCACTCTAACTTAGTTCCCTTAAGGGACCATGAGAACTGTTGAAGAAACACAAATTCCAAGCTATGGTAATCGCTACACATGGTCATAAAAGAGTCATTGTGCACATTAGCATCCTCATCACTGTTGAACCTGTCGATCTTCAATGATTTAGCCATAAGTAGAAGGATGGTGTTCAGGATAGTGATGTCAAGGGGACTCTTCTTATAATATGCAGGCATAGACGATTGACTAAAAGTGGAGGCTAGGTTTGTAAGTTGTAACTATAGCTGCCCCATGTTATGTAAGATAGTGTTCAAGGCAGGATTAGAAGGTGGAGGAGGTGAGGCGCGCCAGATGTGCCACCACCTCCACCAACACCTCCAAGAGAACTAGTGCTACCAACAAATGAAGTACTAGTGTTGACCATAGAGATATGAGCTACAATAGAGGCAAAGGTTGAGCTAGTAGACATAACTGTGTAACCTAAGGGAGTGGATAAGCCATCGATGCTAGGAATAGTAGAATGCACCATATGCACGTTCAACCCCCGTATATCAATGTCGATTTGGATAACTAGAGGCATCAAATTAGTTATCTTGAGGGGGTGCATTTGCCTAGCGTACATGGTTTTTAACAATCATGGACAATGCTCTCAGCATCTCTAAACCTTTCGTATTTGAGATGAGCATGTCTCTTAGAGTGTTAACCACATTCCCAGCCTGAGGGAGGATATTTTCCCAATTAAGGAACCCTTCGAAATCTCTCAGGTTCTCTTCTAGAGATTGAATTTGGTCAAAGTCAATAGTGATAGCAGAGTCGTAGTCAACGATAGGAGGAGAAGGCGACGAAGAGTTTGTCGAGGAGTTATTCTAAGAACTAGCAGCTGACGAGCCTCCCATGAAAGCTATCTAGAGAATATGAGAGGGGAAAGGCTCGTTTGAGTCAAGCAAAGGATTTCTGATCATCATGTTGAGTAGAGGAGGACTATAACGATCAGGAGGGAAACTCTGTCTAGGTGTCCTCCTAACTACAACTCCTATGGCAGTCTGGGTTGTAAAGCTCATAGACAAGCCTCACAATGTTGACACAACACTACAAGTGCACGAAGGGTTTGGTCTAAACCTTTCTAAATGGAAAGATACAGAAAAACATATGCAAATGCTAAAATGGAAATGCAAACTATGTTCTTTTTTTATAATTTTATTATATATATATATATATAATTTAAATTTAAGATTTTAAATGTATGCAATGAAAACCCTCTAATACCTCTTCTATATTGGCGCTAAGGGTGAGCCAGGGGATAAAAATGAAAATATAAGCTAACAGACTGCAAATGAGACTCCCAGACGACTATGTTGAGTCTTTATCATCAAGACGAGCATACGAAACTAGGACACCAGTGCGACACATTGTCATCCTATACGGATGAAACACAGAAGCCATACAAAAGTGCCATGTATGATAAAACTACTACACAAGCAATACAATAACAAACTAAATCAACAGTACAGAATATGAAGTACTAAAATAAAGTGAGAAAACACAAGGGAAGCTTACAACTGGTCCACAATTTTTTCCCACAAGATGATTGCCTTTCCATGACTATACACCTACACACAAGCAAGAAGGAAAATGTTGGTAGTTTTAATTTGGAGTCTACCTCAGTCAAACCCTTGTTTTGGTGTTTCCACCTCCACGGACAACCCAGATAATAGCAATAGTGAAATGGGATGATAAAGATGAAAGAAATGTGATTGAAATAATAGATAGACTAAAATAAAGGATTATGAATATGCAAACAAAGCAAGGAAAGTAAGTGAACTCCTCTTCCAAGACTTGTGAAGACAACACAATGAGTTGTTCGAGAGAGTGCAACAATGGTGGTCTTGTGAAAACCTATGAATATTGCACAAGAAGATCACCAAGAGCTTCAACCCTCAATAAAACGATCAAGAATACTCTAAAATGCCTTCAAACGGGAGAGATATATCCCCTAGAAGGAAAACTGATGTTAGTGAGTGCATGCAGAGGCATTAAGATTCCTTCCAGGTGTAAGGTAACGCTCAAATGACCACCTATGGACTGCCAGATTCGCAGGATGCTAGTGCATCATGCAGACATCTCTATGTCGTGCTAGTGTCCTAGGGATAACAAGTCGACAAAGCTGGTAAGATTCCAGTCTAGAGCTGACGAAGTGATCTAGGTAGACAAAAAGGCAAAAGTGGTGGTACACAACCTTCGATGATGTGTACGAAGGCACCATTTGTTGCCATGAATTGTACAAGGTGTGATTTTTGAAATTAAAGTCATATACTTAGCTAGTTCATTAATTAGGACATATTCATGTGTTAAATTTACTTAGGGCCTAGGAATCTTTTTTGAAGTCGTAGTTGTCTAGATAAGATCTTATCTTATTTACTTCTCAATACCTCGACATTTAATATTTATTGTGTTAGTTGTCTCATGTCATAGGATTAAGATAGGTGTCATGATCTTGTCACAGTTGAAAGGATGTGGTCATGTTAAATCTCATGATGGAAGTATCTTCTTGATTTTGTTTAAGCTAACAAGTCCCCACTAACAAATTATTTAGGTATAACCTTATTCACAGCAACACATACATCATGTACCATCCATTTTGATGACAAAAATTACTTAAAAGTGCAACTTCTAAGAAGTGAGGTCCAAATGGCCTCTTAATCTAGCATGTTTAACCTAATTATGGGACCAAGAGTCCCTTGCCTTCTATTTAATTTGATTAAATATGTAACTATGTAGGGAAAATAAAGAACAAAATTTATCATGAATTGTGGAGCCCCTATACAGCATTTAGTTTATGTTGCACTAATTGGTGTTTAATTTTAAATAAGTGTATTATTAGTTTTCCTCCTACAAATGCCCTAAATAAACCAATGATTCTTTTCATTCACATTTCTTTAGATTACATAGCATTTGTTCTTTTAATACATCTAAGACTTATCTGATGTGGACAATTATGTTCTTTCGAAGTTGCACTAAAAATTAAGATATCATCTTAGACAAATTATCATAAAACTATCTTTTAAACCCCTTAAAATATCATTCATCAATCTCATAAAAGTTGCAAGCGCGTTACCCAAACCAAAAGGAAGTATTAACCATCCATAGACCTTGCTTCCCTTTGCAAGAATTATTCTAAGTATCTTCTTTCATTCACACTTAATTATAACCATACTTAAGTTCTCATTTAGTTAAATACTTCTATGCTTTAGTTGGTCTAAAAATCATCTATCATCAAAAGGGCATACCTATTAATGGGAATTTTATTAAGAGCCATATAATTGATAAACACTCTATAAGAAACATATTTCTTTGACTTCATCAATATAGGTGACTCACAAGGTGAGGTGATAGGGAGAATAAACCCTTGTTCCAATAGCTCCTAAAGTTGTCTATTTATCTCATCTCTCTAATAGTGATTGTTGATACAAGTAAATATTAGGTAGAGGATATTTTGGTAGAAATTGAATATAATTTTCCACCTCTCTTCTTAGTGGCAGTCTCCTTGATTCTATGAGCACTTTTGAAAACATGACAAGAATTCATCAAAGCCTTTTAATTTAGACTTAGTCATGGTAAAAAATAATAGTCCATCCTCTATCTAACTTTAAGTAAAAGAAGATAATTGCATGGTTTCTTGAAATAAGTTAATGATGTGATTAGAAGTTATAGCTATTTATTCTTTCCCCTCAATTATGTACTTAATCATAAGCTTAACACATCAATAATTGTTAGCCCTTCTCATTAAAATAACATCCCTAACATATAGATAAGCAATATGAAGAACAATATCAAAAGAGTTAAGGAATTAAATGCTTCAATCTCATCTTTGTGTTATTTATTAACCCCAAATTTAACCTTGCACCTATTTGTTACTTGTCTTTAGGCCAAGCTCTTTTATCATTTTTTAAATGATATTACATTGTGAATAAAGATCCACAAACGTGTCCACTCCAATCTTTTAAATTTTTCAAACTTCAAAACAAAAAAAATCTTCTTTCTCTAGTGGTTGTGCATCCAATTTTATCATCTATATTTGAACTATTATTTATTTGGATACGGTCATCTTAGATGGTTAACATGGATTTCCTATTTTCATCTTTGCATTTGAAAGAGTTGCCTTCCTTTTCCTCCTCCACATCCAAGCATGGGCACATGTCTTGCCATGTCCCTTGGATTGGTAGTGACTATCCTCATTTGGATGTAGTAATGGATCCTACCTAGATACTTTGTCATCATGTCCTCATCTAAATTTATATTATTTACCTTGACTTGCTGATAGAATTTCAAAGTATACTCTTGCACACTTTGACCTCTTTGTTTTTTTATTTTACATCCATTTAGTTTTTAGATCCACCTTCTACCCAATGGGATTAAAATTTATTTGGATTAATTCCTTAATTTTTTCCTATTGCTTAACAATACAATTCTTTCTCTTTTAATAGTTATTAACATAACTTGTCCACCATACACAAGCATGATCCAAATTAACGCATGGAAAGTTAATTATTTGTGTCCCACTCATTTTATGCACACTAAAATACACTTCAATTTGTCTGACTCATACATCACATTTATTTGTTCACTAAAAAATTTAATT
The DNA here is from genome assembly GCF_030272615.1 of Cryptomeria japonica. NCBI lineage: Eukaryota > Viridiplantae > Streptophyta > Pinopsida > Cupressales > Cupressaceae > Cryptomeria > Cryptomeria japonica. The sequence continues at coordinate 40,997,885 of NC_081410.1, read as the reverse complement.
TCTACATTTGTATCTACTTCAAATAGACTTTTGTTTTCTACTTTATCCTCTCCCATAGCTTCTTTCTCACCATTCCAATTTTTTTGCCAGTATTTTTACTAAGCCACGTATAGAAGATTGTTCTTGCAATATTTTACCTTGATTATTTTTCATTAATAAAAGCAACAAACTAAGGTGTCGACCCTTTAAAAAGAAACTTTGACAAAAAAATAGGCCACTTACAACTTTGCATAGGCCATTAACAGACCATTTACACTACATAGGACATTAACATACCACCTACAACTTTACGTAGGCCATTAACAAACCACAAACAACCCACATCAAGCGTGGGTAGCATTCAAGCCCACAACTCGAGGAAGAGTTTGGAAAGAGGAGAAAGAAGGAACTTTCCTTTGTCGGATAATAATAGTCTAAGAAATACTCATTAGAAACGCCAATACAAGGGAAAGCATGAGGACATTCCTCCACAGACAACCTGTTTGCATACGAAGCAAAAGGATGGGGCTAAACAGGGGCAACAAAACTAACAAGAGATGAAAGGAAAGAAGTTCACAACAATCCCATATTTGAAGCCTCCAACTAGCTCACGAGCCTCCTTCGATAACCTACATACAAGACAGATGAAGATGAAATGTTCAGGATATGTTTTAGAGGTCTACCACAATCAGACCCCTGCATTGGTGTTTTTGCCTCTACAAACAGCCAAGACAATAGATAATGGATAAAGAAGATTCTATGTGATAACACAAAATAAATGAGATGACTAAAATGTTATTGGAGATATGATACTATAATGAAAACAAATAGGAAGAGACTCCCCTTCAATACCAAGAGAACAAGAGCCTATCAGAGTGAAGGTGAGCACCAAGAATCCTCCAACACACAATTGCGACAATGGTGACAAGATCAATGAAATGCAACAATAGCGGAATGCAAGACCAATGATCAAGAAATTGCAGGTTGTGTAGAAATCTCAAAGAGTGTCCAAGAGGTTTGAATGAGTTGCTAGAGAGCCAAAATGAAGCTAGCGAGGGAAGATATGCATGTTGGGAGCTAAATTTATGTTGATGGCCAAAGGAAGAGCATTACAAATCTTGCTAGTTGTAGTTGTAATGCTCAAATGGCCACCTGTAGACTGCAAATTTGTGGCACGCTAGCACAGGGCACAAACATCTCTACGATGCATAGACATTAGCGAGCCATATAGTCGATAAGGTCAAGAAAAGGACAAACTAAAGGTTGACGAAGGGAACCAAGCAAACCAAAGAAAAAAAAAGGGAATGGAGTTCTCCAATTATCGTTAAGCAAATGCACTTATGTAGCATGGAATTACACGGGGTGCAATTTATGTACTACGTTTTGCCCCACTTGAGTGAGCATATCATTATCAAAGTAGAGATAAAAAGTTCAAATAATTTTACCAAGATGTGAAGGGGAAGTAGAATCCTCTAATTGTGCAGAGTTTTCAGGGCAAGGAAGAGACATGAGCCTTTGTAAGTAATTGTTAAGTTGTTTCATCATAAAAATAGTTGCAGACAAACATGTTAGACAAAAAAGCAAAGACTGAGACATTGAGATAACAAGATAGTGATCACTAAGATAAAAATATTTCACCAATATGGGTAGCAAGTTGTGTTATGCTAGATAGTCATACGATAGGGCGATCGTAGATTGATTTGATAGATAGTGGATTGGCCCCCACAAAGGCAATAAAATAATATGATCAAGTGGATTGGCTCTCACAAAGGCAAAAGATAATAAGATCAAGCCGATTGGCCCCCACAAAGGTAATGCAAAGATATAATAGCCCCACCTTAGAATGGTATGCATGGAACACATGTCATTCTAAGGAGAAGAGCTATTGTGCCACTTCAACATAGTGAGATGTTTCCATGGAATTTTGCCTTACAAAAAATGACACATAAGACCCACAACATCAACAAGACACAAAGAGATAGGTGGATCCACTGATTCAACGTCAGAAGAAATCGCAACAGTGAAATTTAGATAATGTATATGGTTGCATATGAGTTTCTCATCATGGTTCTAAAGAGTACAAAATTGAAGAAGGCATGTGAAAACAAAGAAAAAAAATTGGGTTAACATGGAAGAGATCCTAAATGCTCCCAATGCTTTGCATTGTCCTCAAATGTTGAAAATCAAGATACAACAAATAGAAGAAGGGTGATTAACAAATAGAAGAAAGTTACAACAGATAATTCCTTGTTTTTAAGTGCCTACGGAACAACTTGGGTCCTCCAAGAGAGCACAAAACACGTAAAGACAGGCATCACCCCCTATTTCCAAGCATCAACAGAGTAACTTGGGTTGTTCAAGGAGGCACAAAACATAAAAAACAAAGCACGGGGGAACAAAAACAAGCACAACCTAATCTATAAGATAAATAAAAAGAGGTATTGTCCTACAGGTTTTGCACCAACAAGTCATAGTCCTCCCAATTTTGATCATATGGGGAGGGAGGCTGAGACCGTAGAGGGACAACCATGAGGGCAACACAAGGCGCAACAACAACAACAAGCACCAAGAATGATGCAACTTCCAAATTCTCATCCAAAAGTTCCTAAGATGCAAGGGTCAACGATTGTGTGAAGATTGTAGATAGTCTCAGGATATTCTCTAAAGAGTCAAGCAAATGCTCCTCAATAAAAGAGGTAGATGAATTGAGTGGCCCGAGGCAACGAAGAAGGAGTCAGATCATTGACCTTTGGAAGAGGGGAGGAGACAGACTCTAGAGAAGGTGGACCCTTCTTAACAATGCAAATGGATGCAAACAAAGAAACAAGCATCGAAATAGACAAAGAAACCAAAACAAAGGTCATTGGAGCTTGCTTTCGATGACAAAATTTAGGCAAAAGGCCCTACTCAAACTTTCGCTTAGGTTTTTGTAGAGTTGAAGGCCTCCAATCAACCGCAACAAGCTCTAGTACCCTCGAGAAATATTTGATGTAAAGAAGGTTGTGAGGCAAACAAAGTAGACAAGGCCACACTACACCACCTATGTATGTAGCATGTCAACAAGTTGGGAGAATAGAGGAACATTAGGCAAGGTGTAATAAGGGTTGGCTCCAAGGAGGGACTGATAAAGACCTGTACCTTTTAGGATGAGTTTCATCGGTAGTCCTTGGAGCGATTGTCAATAGAACGAAAGATGAAGGTGCAAAGGCAACACGAGCAGGAGGAAGCACGAAAACAGCAAAAGCAGGGGCGAACACCAATGACTTGTGTATAGCCTTTAGGGTGGCCTCACACTCTCCAACCATCATCCATCAACGATGCTTACGCTCACGCACAAGCTATTTTCAATGTAAATGAGGACTAGGTACAAAATCTTGAGAAAATTCAACAACATCATGCTCCATGGGAGAGACCTCCGGAGCCATTGTCAACAAAGGAGAAGGCCCAACTAATGGAGTAGGAGGTGCTATTGAAATAGGTTCTGGAGACACAGTCATAGGTGCCCTTATTTGTTTTGATTGAGGAACAGTTTGAGGAATAGGAGATGCCTTCGAAGGCTATGAAGCAGGAGCCAAAGGTAAAAAACGAGCTCGAGGTGAACGCCTGCCCTTAATGTACCAAGCAAGACAAGGGATATCAGCCATAGTTGGAAGCTTGAAGGGAAGGGGAATAGAGAACTTGGAAAACATGAGTGTCTTTAATTTGCCTACACTAGGTGCAATCGTAGGAATAGAACACACTGTCAAAAGTTGCATACTCCTAAGCGAGTGAGGAGGTCTACCTTAAGGAATGAGTCTATCCTTAGCCCCAATGAAGAAGGAGGAGCGAAAACTAACGTGGGGGGAGATAAAGAAACTTCAAGTTGGACCGATGTAGAGGCCAACTCCCTGGTTTTATACTTATAATAGGCTTTGTACAATAGATCTCCATGAGGAAGCATAGGCCCAATCAGAGCAAGCCAGAAGTGATCCAATGAAAAGCCTCCATAGGCAATCAATGGTTGAAATCCAATGTCTTGTATAACATGCACATGCCTTTGTGAGGGAATTTTAAACACTTATGAACAACTGAAGGAATTGCTTCCAACACAATCAGCCAAGGGATACCCAGCTTAACCCAAAACAAGTCTAATTTGAGAATAATGATAAAACTAGTCGACACCACCTTAGATCCCATGAGGACTGTCAAAGTGATGTTTCCTAGAAGAGGAACATAGAGCTTATCATGTGTGCGAACAAAGGAATGACACTTCTCATATATCGCCCTATGTTGACCATTGATGAATAATGCCTCTTTTGTGATGATATTGAAATGACATGTCGGATCTACTATCACACCTATGACAGAGTGACTATTTATCTTAGCCAAAATGTATAATGGGGCAGGCTCTGCACTATAAGGAGCATCCAAATGTGTAAAAGATATGTCATTATTTTTCAACCTTTGGCTAGGGGGTAAGATCGGAGTGATGGTGACCATGTGAACAAACGGGCCAGCACTCAGCTCAGGGTTTACTGATGCAAAAATGAACTTTAATGAGTGAGGAGGGAAAGGATAAGTATAGATTTAAAGCTCATTGTTAGTTTTATTAATAAAATTGTTAGATTTCTATTTACACTCACTAACTCAGATGGCATCGATGTCTTTATGATCTTGGACTAAATGTCTTAGATGAATACATCACTCGGTATCATGTCCAAGCACACGGTGATAATGACACAATTTGGAACCATCATACACTGAAGGTATGGTTTGTTTTCGAGCAGCGGTCTAATCTCGGGGAGGGTTATAAGATTATCTTTCAACAGTTTTTGCATAATAATCAAGTAGAAATTAGATAACTTCGTAAATACCTGATTCTGTTGTGGGTCTTGCACAAACCTCTCAGTAGTCTAAGGGATAGTAATAACATTTGCCACATCCTTAATCTTTTTAAGCCCCCTCATGGAAGACGCACCTCCAAATGTGTCACCACGAGAGCTTGAAGAAGATTCCCCAAACTAATTCATCATGTGATGATAGTCAGTGAGTGGAGAACATAGATTGGTAAAGAGTGAAAAACAATTAAGAGACACTTTCTCTCATAGTGTCTTGATTAAAATAAGCAACAAAACAAGGGTGATGGCCCATTATACAAACAACCTATAGGCAACAAAAAAGAAGGGTCCAAAACAAAGGTCCAGACCCTTAATAAACCTAGGTATGGCAGGCCTTAAACAACAAGCCAAAAGACCACTGTTGAAATCTTGCCAAACCAACAACAACCCAAAAACCCGATTCAAGGGTGGGAAGGAACGCATAAAACTTGACACAAAGGAGTTTGGGGCGGGGAGAGGCTTACCCTTCCGCCTACGATAAACTATAGTCCAAACAATATTATTATTAGGAACATCATAAGAAGCATCAAGCGGGGGAATCTCCACAAAATTTATATCTGTGGCAGGAGTAGACTATTGTTGCAAAACAATAGTTGGAGTAGAATCACCAGGGGCAAATCGATGTTGCAAAACATGAACAACATGTGTAGGAGCCTCAAGGCCAAAAAAGGCCATAATAGTAGCTACAAGAGGGCCAATAGAGTCCTCAACAACACTAAGAGGCATAACCTCAACTTAGGAGGAGCCATCATCCTCCTATGAAGAGTCATCAAAAACATTAGAATCAAAAGCTTTGGCAGTCAAGTGATCAACAGTAGCATCTTTCCACTAAGTAGTGACACCTTTATTGTGTGAGAGACACCAATCCAAAGCTAAGTGACCCATTGAGAAACATCTTTGACAGCAAAAGGGGAGGCCCTCATAATCCAACGATTGAGTCCATGGCCTATCCCCAACCATAAGAATCACATCCCCAAGGAAAGGCAAGGAGATGTCAATATCAATAAAGATGCAAGGAAAGGTAGAATGACCCATGGTAGTTGTGGAATCATCAACCTTCAAGAATCATCCAATAAAGTTACCAATGACCTCATAACAAGAATGCTCCTAGAAATGAAGGGGAAGATTAGGAAGGTGAACCCATACCGGACACACATTGAGTGGTCCAGTAAGAAGCTTAAAAGAAGTTGTCCAGGGTTTGACGGAGAGAGAGTTAACTCCCCAAACCCACAACTTGCCCAGCACCAAATCATGATCTTGAGAAGAAGCAAAAAAAGAAATGAAAAAGCCTTTAGCACAAGAGTAAAGCTCAATGCTACCAGCAACCAAGCATGGGGGATTCACTTAGTGAACTTGGGTTATATCACGTGCATTCATGGCATACTAAAGAATCCCCTATTTTCAAAAAATATTGTCCTAAACTTTGTTTTTGTCACCCCCTCCCAAATTAAAAACCCCACTATTTTTACTATATATTGCATTTTTTCATAGCCCAAATTAAAAACCCCCCTATTTGATAGGCAATATATTGAGCTCATTTTTTGAGATATTAAACCCCCCAATATGAATACCTGCAATAGGACCACCGTCAACAATGGCAGCAACAACATCACCGGGAGCAGCCATTACACCATCACCCATGAGAGGGGGGCAAAACTAGGCATCCCCCAGACCCACATTAGATGCAAGGAGGGGAACATCGCTAGACGACAGAGTAGGAGATGCAACGACGACATTCAAATTCCCCTAAGCGAGAAGAGATTCGTTGGGAGCGATGGAAGCTCGCGGAACAAACATTGTGAAAGTTGGTTTTTTTAGTAGGATAGTATTTTTACCAATTTCTCTCTTAGTGTCAGCTATAAATTTTTGATGATCATTCTTTGTAAATCACTATCAAACATCACAAAATGAATCTCTATAAAAATTGACTGGTAGCGAGAGATACTTTGTAATCCACTTAGGTTTTTGTTTGCAATGAACAAGGTTCGCTATAATGACCTTGCTTTCATTGTTAGCCTAAAACCGTATATGAAAGGCATCTATAAGTTGATTGAATGACTTGACTGAGCAATCATGCAATGAACTTATACCATTCTATCACGGTTCCATTAAGGGATCAAGAGAATAAATTTAGCAACACAAAATCTAAATTGTGATATTCACTACAAATAGTCATGAAAGAATTGATATGAATGTTTGGATCCCCTTCTCCATTACATTGATCAAACTTTAATGATTCCACCCCTTGAGGGGTGATTGTGTTCAGGATGCTTAGATCGAGATGACTACGACAATAATAAGCAGGTGAAGAAGATTAATTAGCAACATATTAAAGTAGTAAGTTGGTACTATAACTATCTCATATTCTGCAGAATTGCATCAATGGATTGTTAGGCGAGGGTGGTGCAGGTGGAGTAGTAGAGCCACGACAGTTCGTACCACCTCCAAAACCGCCACCAGTACCACCTCCAAATCGCATACCAGCACCAACAAAGGCATGAAAGGTTGTCAAAGTGGTAGCCATACCAGTATACCCTAAAGGTATTTGTGAAACATTAACACTAGGTATAGCACTACCAACATTCAGATTGATAGTAGGCCCAGTTAGACCATGTGGACCAATGCCCCAAGGATATCAACACTAATCTATGGGCCAATAGCACCAGATTTGTCATATTGGGCAAGGATCTCAGCGAGTGATACATGACTTCTAACGATCATAGTTGTAGCTCTCAACACCTTCAAACCATTTATGTCTGAGATAATCATATCTCTCAGATTATGAATAATAGAGACAGCCTAGGGGAGGACATTTTCTTGTTCAAGGAAACCCTCAAAGTCTCTCAAATTCTCCTCTAAAGAGTGTACTTGGTCAAATGGAACCTCAATAGCAAATTCAAGATCGACAACAGGAGGAGACCCTAAGGGGCTATTTGTCTGAGTATTTATTCTGAGAGTTATTCTATGAAAACCCTTAAGGGGCAAGAGGGAAAGGGATCACTCGAATCCATCGTACCTACAAACATCAAACGCAATCAGGTAGGACTATAGCAGTTTGGTAGAATGCTCGGTCTTAAAGTTCTTCTTACAACAACCCTAGAGGCAGTTTGGGTCGTAAAGCTCATAGACAAGCCTTAAAACACTTCAACAATTTAGAAGAAGGTGTGAAGAAGGCACCCAACACAAACACTTAAATATTTTAAAGTTAACGCACAAGATAAGATTCACATCAGGTTCACCAAAATGTAGGAGGGGATTTGCTACCCTCGAAGTGATGAAACCTCAAGGAGAAAACCTTCATTTGCTACCTCGCTAAATTGGCGCTCTAGTGAGCCAAGAAGATACAAACAACTAACTATATAAACATATGAATGAAAAATACTAGATGGAAGCATATATAATATTAAAACTATATTAGCCACCAAATCCAAAAGAACAAGTCACAGAAACCCTTTGGTGATCTCTTCTTGCTCTTTGCCTAAGGACTCATGCACAGGTTGTGGACGACAACATGACGCATTGGCGTTCTATATGGATAGAGTACAAAGTCTCACACAGAGATTACAAAACGACCAGACTTCGAGATTCTCTTATATTCTTAATGATACGATAGTAAACAAAATAACAAAACTAATAAGGAATGAAAGGAAAGAAGCTTAAAGAAAAGAATCTCACAATAGTCCCATATTTGAATCCTTTAGCTAACTCACGAACCTCCTTTGATAACCTACACACAAGACAAACGGAGATGAAATGTTGAGGTTGTGTTTTAGAGCTTTGCCACAATCAAACCCCCACTTTGGTGTTTCCACCTCCATGTACAACCAAGATAATAGATAATGGATAAAGAAGATGCTATGCGATAACACAAAGTAAACAAGAAGAATAATATGCTATTGGAGATATGAAGCTACAATGAAAACAAAGAGGAAAAGACTCCCCTACAACACCAAGAGAACAAGAGCATGTCAGAGTTAAGGTGAGCACCAAGAATCCTCCAACACACAACTGCAACAATGGTGACACGATGAATTAAATGCAACAATGACGAAATGTAAGACCAATGATCAAGAAGTTGCAAGTTCTGTAGAAAGCTCAAAGAGTGTCTGAGAGGTTTGAATGAGTTGCTAGAGAGCCAAAATGAAGCCAGAGAGGAAAGATATGCATGTTGGGAGTGAAACCGATGTCCATGGCCATAGGAAGAGGCATTACGAATCCTACTAGTCACAGGCATAACACTCAAACGACCACCTGTGGACTGTAGATTCATGGAACACTAGTGCAACATGTAAACGTCTTCACAGCACACAAGCGTTTGTGAGCCATACAGTCGACAAGGTTAGGAAAAGGACAAACTAAAGGGTGATAGAATGAGCCAAGCAAACAAAAGGACACAAGGGGTAAGATTTATGAAGTGCTTATATAGCATGGAATTACACTGGGTAAGATTTATGACACTACACCACCAAGTAGCAACACCTTCACGACATGAGAGAGAAAAAACCATGGCCAAATGTCCCATTGAAGAGCATCAACGACATCAAAAGGGGAGACCCTCACAATCTAGCAGTTGAGTCCATGATCTATCCCTTACCATTAGAACCACATCCCTAGAAAGAGGCGTGGAGATGTAAATATTAATAAAAATGCATGCAAAATTAGAATGACCCATGAAGGAAGTGCTATCATCAACCTTCAAGAAGCGGCCAATAAGGTTGCCAATGGCCTCATAACAAGAGTTTTCCCAAAAATGAAGTGGAAGATTGGAAAGACAATCCCACACCAAACACACATTAAATGTTTTAATTAAAGGGTTAAAGGAAGTTTTTAAATGTTTGGCGAAAAGAGAGTGTACTCCCCAAGCCCACAACTTGCTCAACACCAAGTCACAATCATCAAAAGAAGCAAAGGAATCAATGAAAAAAACCCTTAACGCAAGAGAAGAGCTCAATGTTACCAAAAAATAAGAGCTTCAAAGAATTCATCACCCAACAATGAAGATCTAGGAGAGAAGGCCAAAGACCAAAAAATCCACACACCAACCCCCAGTGTTGGTGGAAATCCGCATTTTCCACCCCATCTTGGCCACAAACCACAATAGGGGATGTCTTGGCACAAGGAAGAGGACAAGATTTCCCCTTGGGAGGATGGGCAGTAGCAAATCTAACAACAAAAGCAAAGCTACACCTACCAATAGTAGGAAAAGGCCTTGGACGGGGGACCCCACCACCCAAAGCACCAACCACAGCAACGACAAGAGGCAAAACCCCCTCACTAGCAACAACGCGAACTATAGTGATAGTATCACCAAGGAGAGAAGGCTTAGCCACCACCAAATTTACAAGATTCTAGGGCACCACAGTCATAGAGGAACTGATAGGGGTAGACCCAAAGAGAGACAACTGTAGTAGAGCAAGGAGCAATTACGCCCAAAGCAAGTGTATCTACAGAGGGAGGCAGGGGAGGCAAAGGAAGACCTGTAACTGGGGTAGATGACCCAATCCCCACCAAATCATGACAAACCCCCACACAAAAGAGAGGGGCATCAACTAGAATAGGTACGATCTTCACAAGAGCAAGAGCCATCACAAGGAATTTTTAGTGTATATAGTCAGATTATTTTGTTGTTGCCTTATCCATTATTGATTTTCCAAATTACCCTTCGTATGAGTTTCAAGTGTAGTCACTCTTGCATTCAATTCTTCAACTATCAACTCCTATTAAAATTATCACACAAAACCCTTCACAAGCCTACAGAATTAAACTACTCTAATACCAAAATTGAATTGTAAAATCTTAAAGTTCAAAATGTCAAAACCAACAAATTTTAAAATTACTTGCTACATACTTATGCAAATGAAGTTTTTGTAAAAGGAGAATACTTTGATCAAAACATAAATTAAACTTACAACTCACAAACCAAATTTCTTTTATCTAGAAAACTATTGATAGGGAGGAACCCGGGCATTGTTACCTTCTTTATTAACTTAGGAAGATAATTAAATTAGGTGGGACTTCATTTCTATTTTCTATTTTTGTTTACCTCCTCACAATGAATGAATGATTTCTACAACACTTGTCTGATTCTCCAATCTCAAAAAAAAACATAATGTTTAACAAACTACAATTCCCTTTATATAGATTTCTAATGACAGTTCTCCTGGGCCCTAGAAGAAATTTTACAATTAAAATGTAGAAAATATACAATTCACATTCCAAATATTACAATGTTCACTATCGTTGGACAATAATGAAGTCGTGGTGTCGGCTGATTGCTACTGTTGTGAGCATAAAGTTCACACTGCTCAAGAGCTAAACCTATCCGTGAATCCAAATTCAGTTTACAATTCAAGTTTTTACATCTAAATACATTTTCCAGATCCATTTAAATCCGAGAAATTTATTTTCAAAATTGTTGTTAGTTGCAATCACCCTCGAACCTCCACTATAGGGTTTGGCCACTTTAGCAGATCCTTCTCTTGGGTCATCAGTGAATAGCGTTCAACGGTACGCACAAACTTATTGAGAAAGTGCTAAGCGAAAATTTTACTTGGTCAACTTTAGCATTAGTATTAACACCACTGAAGATGTTAAAGTTGTGTTAACAGATTAAACAGTGGAAATGTGTGCATTGCAAATATATTAATCTGTATGGATATTTTCTTAATATAATAGCATACAAGGTGATTCGCGGGAAGAAATATTTAATATTAACTTGTGTATTGAGTGCAAGTTCTTCCTTTAACTTAATGGTGGTGTGTTCTATAAAATAGTGCTTATGAACTAAAAAGCAGTCAGTCGACCACAATTAAAGAAGAAAACGAAAAAAGCGTCTGCTAAGTGTTAAAACCATCTGAAATATTCACCTGACTTCGGTTTAATTTATATGCTCTCGAACTATAAATAGTAACACAATAAAATTCACCCCCTACCTCCCAACAAACTCTTCTTTTAGGTTGAGGGTGAAATTTCTTCTCACTTTTGAGTTGGGTTCCTAGCTGTTTTGTTAGTGTGCTGTTAAAGGACTGTTTTGGCCTTTGTTTTGCTTACAATGGTTTTGTGACCTGTTGTTAATGACCTGTTCTTTTTTAAAGCTGTTTACGGACTATTTATATAAAGGGTCAGCATCCTTGTTTTACTTGTTTTACTGCTTTAATGATTAAAAACACAATAAAATTAAAAAAATTGAAGATACATATAAATGAACAAAATGACTGCAATCCAATCTTTTAATGTTCAATCAATGTAATAGCTCATTACCGAGAAAACCATTCAGCCATTCCACCTTTTGGAACCACTCTTCATTTAGATTCTCATGGAGAATTCATGTAATCAACCATAATGCATTGGTAAATAAATTCAATGGTCTAATCATTCAATGGTGATGAAAATTAGGAAAGGAAATGATATACACATTCGGTCAAGGTATCTGAAACATTGTATATGACCTACAGATGGTGTTCAAGCAATGTATAGGTGATCAATATAGTTCTATGTTCACCAGTAAATTATTAAGAAAATTGGTTTAATATTTGATTGATCTACATATTTTCTTAAAATATTAATGATGCCATTAAAATCTCAAAGGTGATAAATTTTTTATTTAATAAATAAAATTTCTACATTTATATTTATCCCCTGTATGAGAAGATCTTATTGATAATGTGGTTATATTTGTTGTACCAAGGAAACATAGTATAAGACTTTTAATATCAAAGTTTTAACATTATTAAAAATTATACTTGTTTTTTAAAATTGAATGGAGATTTACCAATGGATTTTTAATTCCAGTGTACCACAGGGATGTATCCCCCTGGGTCAAGGTGGTGTCCCTGATGTCTTGAGGACTTGAAGACTGCATCTCCCTTTTCTGAACAGGATAGGATAGCCCACACCATTTGATGCATAAAAATAGAAAGAGCTAACTTTTAAGGAGAAAAATGGTCAGGGAAGGGTTCAGTTACAGCTCATGTTTCAATAACCAGTCATTTATTGTTCACCCAACCTCCCAATTACTAATTTTAAAAAAATAAAAATAAAAAGATAATTAAAAACCCACTAAAATATTTCACATGTACCAATAGCCACCCACTTGTACCCCTGATTATTAAAATTTTAACATTTAATTAGAAGAATTGTGCAACTTTATTGGTACCCATAGCACAGTTATTGAGGCATTTGTGCATAAGTATTGGTCAAAACAGTTATTAGAGGAATATGTATTGAAATAGTAGTCCAGATCTTTTTGAGGTGGTTGCAGTACATGATTATTGGGGCATCTATAAGTAGATACCAGGCATCACCTCTAAATGACTACATTTTGACCTTTGTGCACATAACAAATCATCTCACATTCTTTGTAACTACCCAGAAGCTGAAACAATAGTTTTAAGTTAATAAGTTACACATGAAGGCAACCAAAAAAATCATCAAAATCTGATGCACCATTTAGAATCTTAGGGTGCGCAAAGTTAGCTACAACAGCTATTGGTACCCTTCTAAAGCTTTCTAAAAACAGAAATATCGCATTTACTTTTTATTATTTTAACTCTTTTAAATTTGCTTCAGTTATTTAAATAGCCAGCCTCGAAACTGTGTCCCAGCATTCCCATCTCAGCAACTCAGGGAAACATTGATTAATTCTCAAGCACTTCTCCCCAAAAGATGTCTGGGAATGTCATGAATTTTAAACTTCAATGTGGCAATCCAAGAAGCACACCACCATCAACAAAACGGACAAGTAGCAAACAAATGACGGACTAGCCACCCACATTAACACTATTCTCAAATACTTCAAACAAATTCAATGTCAGGTCATATTTCATAGCTGGCAAACTAAACGTGGCACAATTTAACAGATATTTTTCAGGGAAAGAAAGCGTACTTAGATAAAAAGTGAATAAGAGCCCTTGAACTTATGAGAGTTGCCATTCACACGTTGAACTACTTTTATAGTGTCAGTTCTCTCTGGAATTATTTTCTGTGAACTTGCTTTCTTATAAATACCTCAACTCTGAAACCAAAAACAAAATTTCCCATTGGCATGCAAGCATTCTTGTTTTCCAACGATTGATGGCAACATATGTTGGGCCTTCATATCCAAAAGATTCTGAAAATCCCAGCAGAAAAATTGCATAAATAATACCCTTGCGACTAGATGTTGCAGCTATTGACAGATAAACAAATTTACAACAATCCTTTCGCCTAGACTCCAACCCTGCAAGCAATGAGAAAATATAATAATCTTAATGCAATTCATATTATAAGTAAAAAAAGTACCCATTATATGTGTGTGCCTGTAGGTTTGTGCTTATGAGAGAGAAAATGTACTTCATACCAAAGTAGACAGATTTAACTATTATTCCCTGGGGCAGCTTCTAATGCTTTTTTCTCTTTCTGCTTCTCTCTTTTCTTCTTGTTTTTAAGAGCACTCTTACTCATCTCTCTGCAGAAGAAAATTGATTATAAATGTATAAGCTTACCATAACCTTCAAGCCTAGGTTTTCGTTAATATTCAGCAAGAATTACTTTTACACAACTAATGGTTTTTTCCTCTTCTAGAATCATTTTAAATAGAAAAGTTAAAACAAATGTACAAATTCCCATTGTATGGTTAAGTCACGTACTCGGAAGATTTCTCCTCGCCAAAGAGCTGTCATGCAAAAGCATTGCTTACTATTAGCAACAAGCAGTTATGTTTAGACCAAAACTGGTTACCAATTCCTCACAAATATCAATGGAATCAAGTCATAAAACATCCTACCTGAGCATTTATAGCAGCAGCATTCTTTGTGTGTGGTGGCCGATATGCTGCAGGTTTTGCTGGGGCTGCAGGTTTCACTGGAGCTGCAGCTTTACTTGAAGCTGCAGGTTTTCCAAGATTGGCAGACAAGTTTGGCTGTGGATTCGAAGTCTTGGATTCTGTGGCAAACCAAAAAAATGATACAGATATTGATAATTAAAAAATTGCCAAGTTTCACAAAGATTAGTTTTCTGCATAACTTTGTAAAAAGTGTGCAAGATTATACTGAATCTTCATTGTGCAGATATTACCTGCAATGCTTTTGTCAATTGTCAGACTTTCCTTCACTTGTTCAACTAACTCTGGAAGATCTCCATACAAACTAGCTTCTGCTGGTCTCCAATCTGCCTATATTAATGAACAAATAAATTCAGAACAACTAAAGACATAATTACATGATGGTAAATATGTTGTTTACATCAAAAAATCTACAGAAACATCCAAACCTGGTATAGTTTATCAAACATCTTCTTATAATATAGGGATCCATTATAAGAGAAAATTTTGATCCTGCAGTACACAGACAAGAATATTCAGCCTTACTTCCCTTGGTTTTCTCTACATACCAATGGCGGCAAACTAGACAATTGGAAGTTAATTATATATTCATGATGCATACCCATTATCTATCTGTAACCGTGGAGCTGTTGTCGCTGTCATAAAATATTTTCCATCAGGAGACCATTCACTAGTTACTGACCATTCAGCCCTTGTACTCCCCAGCAACTTTTTGGCAGAACAATCCCAAAAGGCCTACAATTTTTAAAAAGATTGACACATCACATAGAAAGCAAGTACGATTACGACAGTCTGAAGCTTGCAGTTCACTTTGCCCCAATTGCTCACAACTTTCTCAGAAACATTAGGTATAACAATACCTCTCATAATATTATCCTGGCCAGCAGATGGTGGCATGATGAGCATATAATATATTGGATTACAGAATATCATCTCCATAAGACAGTTATAATCTTCAAAAATAAATTTGTAAGAAGTTCCAAGGTCTATCTATGGCTGAAATTCCCTATGTATTTCCATGGTTTGTTTAGATAAGTAGCAGTTCAAACTCTTCAGAGTATAGTATAGGATACATATATACTTGAGGTACAATTTAATTTACTAGTTCTACAGCTAGAATTTAATGTGAAAGATTTCCATGAATTTACTAAGCTATTATTAAGCCAAAATCATCAATTGGTTAAAATGCACAAGGAAACCAAAAAGATGTACATTCAAACAACAGTAAAGTCATAATGCTGAATTCTATTTGAGCTAGAACTTTAGTAGCATATGCTAGAACTTTAACAGCACATGCTAGAACTTTAGCAGCATATAAAGTTTATCTTTCCACATTTTCTCCAAAGTGACTTTCAGACCTGCCTCCCAAGAGAACATCATTTTGGTGAGCAAGACAGAAGACTACAGATATTTGAACAGAATAGGAGGGACCAACCAAAATTTTAAGAATTCCAAACATGGTGTCTGGCTCTATGAATTGCCTAAATTAAATTTTCCAAGCTGCTAATCCATACTATTTTTAAAGACGCTTTTGGAATAAATTGCAGACAGCTTTTTACCAAAAGTATTTTTTCTGAACTTAACTACTCTTATGGATAAAATAAGAGTTGATTTATCAAGTTCAAGTGCATCTTGCAAGACACTGCAAACTGACAACCCTCCAAATAGGAAAACCTATAACTAATAAAGCTGGTGCCATAGAAACAGGAAGATGTGAACAAATATACATCAATGGGGACTGGAACATTCCAGAACAAAGCTTGTGCAGCCAAAAAACGACACTTCAAAATCAAATGTATAGATAGAAGACAAAAAATGGTCCCATGTTAATAGACACTAATCAATTCCAGGAACACAATTATAGCAAGATCAAAAGGAACGCACTTCAAAAACAAATGTATAGAAAGAAGACGAGAACTGGTCCCATGTTAATAGACACTAAACAATTCCAGGGACACAATTATAGCAAGATCAAAAGGAAAGCATTTCATACTAATGGTAGCCATATTAATGAACCCCTTTCATTCGCACTATGATTTTTCCTCGTAACCAAATGAAAAGGAAAGGCATATTTGTTATACCTTGTTTACTTTGAATTTCTAACGGTTTTTCTACATTAGTTTTACACATTGAATGTTCAATATAGCTGAAAGGTTTATTAGATAGATCCCTCAGTTACTCTATAATTTGTCCCCTGTGTAAACACTTGTGCTTCACATGGATTGTTGGCATAAGTGCAAAATCTTGCTAACCTTCCTTGCCAATCATGCAACATACCTTCGCACTGATAGAGTATTCCTTCTTGCTCAAAGTAGCACAAAGAAGGTATACAACCCACTTCTATTTTAAAATATAAATAACAGTGACAACATAAGGCCAAAATGTCAGTTCTTCTACCAGAGCTCTGAAACATGAGCATCCATTCAAGGTGCCAGTCCATCTCAACATCTCAATGTTACAAGGAAAAATCAATGTTGAGGCACCGAATGAATGGTTTCAACTTTCAAAAAATGGAGACTACATCTTTAATAAGTTAACAAATTTCAAAAAGATAATTTCACAACATTATATAGATCCAAATGAGTGTTCAGCTTTGTTGTCTAATGTTTTGAAACAAACACAGTAAGGGGTTTAAAAATCTCCTGTTTTAATGCCTCATTAATTGGGTACAGGTTACCAACATCTAGAAAAGACCAATTAACAAAAAATAAGAATGAAATTCTTCACCAAAAAAGTTCAAAAAGAAAAACGAGAAATTGGGAGTGGCAACAGAATATAAACTAGAAACAAATATTTAATATGCTTTTAGAGATGAATCATTAATGAGATTTATTCACACTTGGAAGCTACTGAAAACATCTTCTGGAACTGTCAATAATTGAAATAAAGAAGGTTCAATCTAATTATCTAGTGCCAAATTTAAATTTAAATTGATTAGCTTAGCACCCTGAATAGCAGATGCTCAAACAAAGCACTTTACTAACCAAAGAAATGAATTCAAATTAATTTCTCAAAAACACCGAAGTTGCAGATGTAAATAAGTACCAGAGCCTCGAAACAAATATTTTTCAAATCCCTAATTATGGAAGCATAGCCATGGCAGAGGCTTGAATCTATGCTAATAATTAAGAGTAACACACAGAATGTTGAAAAGAATTTTCTCTCCTACTCATTGCACAGCCATCGCAGAGACTCTCAAGTCTATGCCAATAAGCAAAAGAAGCATAAAGAATTATTAACCAAAGGTTGCAGAGTGATGAAGCTCCTTTGAATTAAAATCTGAAAATAATTTGGTGTCCTTCCACAAAAATGTCTCGTTCCAAGCCATTCTATCCTCCTATTCAATATCTTCCATTCTCTCTTATCTCTATCCATCCATCTATTTCTATCAGATATTGATAACCCCCAAGTGCAATATAGAATAAGGAATGTGAACCAATGGTTGCAGGCTACAGCCATGTCTCTTGAACATCCTCAAATAGTTTTGAAAGTCTCTTAAACTTACTCTTGCTTTCTTGGTCATTTCATTATTTTATGATATGAAATGCAAGAAATTAATCAAAAATTTATTTGTTCTTGGAGTTTTCTCCAGACTTTTGTCTTTGTCTTTCTTTCCCATCTTCTTCCTGTCTGAACAAATCTTCTTTCAACCAAACTTGGGTTGAATGAAACAAATTGTGGAAAACATTAAATATTAAAAAAATCGAAGAATGGTAACATACAATCCCGTCAAATAAAATCTTACAAAAAATATTAATCAGAAATGTAACAAATTTCACTTCCTTAATTACTTAGATATGAAGATGCCCCAAGGAACATAAAATATAGGGATATCCACTTGGGAAACAATACAATGAGATTATGACACATCTCGCATCCTTGTGCACTACTTTATCTTTTCCTATGTAAGTGTATGAGGATATGAGACATTACATTCTCATTGTGTCATTTGTGGTCTCCTCTATTTTATGTTCCCTGGGGCATCTTCATTTTCCACTATCAAAACATGGGGATAAAACAACTTCAAAATCTTTTGTAAAAGGCTGTGAGGAGGCACACAAGATCATGACAAGTGTCACGATCTCCTTGTTGTCACATTTTTACAATTCGCCCCATTGCACATGGGGACTCCACTTTTTGCTTAATAGCATAGTGTTTTAGCTTAGTCATCTAGTTTGGCAATAATTTTGGTATCTTGAACCTTTTGCTTGTGAGAAGATGCAGTGCCTTGATTGTCAAAAGGTGGTCAAGTCAAGGAGTTGTGTTTCATGTCCGGAGTCCATGGTAGAGCGACAGGACTGAGTTTTAGTGTTGAGGTAGTGAAAAGTGTAAAATGTTGTTGTCAAGTTAGGAAAGTTGTCAACAGTGTCAATATTGCAAGGTTGTCAAGGAATAAACTCAATGAAGTCATGATCATATAGAGCTTAAGTGGAGCAATCAATCAAGGAATGTGAAGTATTCCTAAAGGTGGATTTCAAGAAAAAGACAAGTGAGGATGTGTTGTGACCTTTTCACACATCGCCCCATTGCTAACGGGGACCCCCTCTTTTCCTGTTTTCTGCGTTGATAGGTTAGGGTTTTGGCAGCTTAGTGGGCAATTTTGTGTTTCCCGTGCCCGAGTCTCGGAGTTTTGATCATGCCTAGTGTCATTTAGGGTTTTGAAGTTATAGGATCAAGTGCGTGAAAAATGAGATTTTAATGATCCTAGTTTTTTCTAAGTGTTGACTTTTTGGAGCGTTGACATGTTTTTAAATGTCCTCGTCAGTGATTTTAAGTGCTAAGGCGTTTTCAGGCCTTTTGGAGTTGTTTTCTCGCTCCTAGGGAGTTATTCGAGTTGATTTTGCAATTTTTCCCGATAGATTTCCTTGTGTTACGCTCCAATTTTTGATGAATTTGCCTAGGTCCAGTTGAGTTTTATTGAGTTTCAAAGTTTCTAAGTGATTTCTGAGTGGAAAAATCATCATTTTCTGGATGAAAATCCATATTTTAAGGGTTAAAAGGTCAGAAATCCATACTAGAGGTGCTTTTCCCCTCATATTCCTGACTACCCATGGTTTTCCCCATTTCAAAATCCAAACTGGACATGGATTTCCCTTGAAATCCATACTTGCTTCATTTTTCCACCACTGTGAATCCATACTAGGGTCGTTTTTCCCCTGGAAGCATTAAATTTTGACGTGTCAAGATTTATCCTGACTACCCACATTTTTCCACCAGGGAGTATGGATAGGATTGCGGATGACATTTGTCTTGATTCCACACCTGGGTCGATTTTCCACCAGGTCTTTTGTGACGAGTTTTGAGGATTTTTGTGCAGACTCTCAATCCAGACTAAAGGCAATTTTCCACTGAGAGCATTTTTAATGATTTTGAGTCCGGATTTTCATCCAAACTGAGGTCGAGTTTCCACCAAGGGGTAGTTTGAGTGAATGAAGTGCATTTTGAGTCTGGATTTTCATCCAGACTAAGGTCGATTTTCCCCTAGCCCCATTTTGTGTGCATTTTGATGGATTTTGTTTGGAAATTTTGTCCATACTTAGATCGATTTTCCCTTATGGGGAATATTTTGACATTTTAAATGATTTTGATGGGATTTTTAAATCCCTACTTGGATTGATTTTCCTAAGTGGCTCAAATTTTGATTTAAATTGCAATATTTTAATAAAGTGAGACTTCTTTTAATTGTTTTTTAAAAAAGCAACAATTATTTAATAAACTTAAAAAACAATTAAATGATTTGCAATAAGCATTTAATGTTTTCAACCTTCTAGAAGCAAATCAGTTTCACCAAAGCAAGTATAAGAACAAGTGTTTTATTCCACATTGCTTGTGTGGTGAGATTTGATGATGAAAGTGAGTTCAAATAGAGAGAAGTCCAACATTATTTTATTGTTAAGTTTGCGAAGTGTCTCCATGCAATGACGATTTTCTCTCTTATTGGCGATTTTCGATGAAGTGTTTTGGTGGAGTGGTTGATTGAAGACTTCCATTTTTTCAGCTTGGCAATTCACTTGATTGCTGCCATTGAAGTTCCTTGACTCCATTGTTTTCAGATTTTCGATTTTTTGGGAGATAGCAATTTTTCCTAGTTTGGCAACTTTGATGATTTTAGAGGACTCTTACCTCTAAGTTGACGATTTTCCTTGGGGCTGCCATTTTTGCATGCTGTTATCAGACTGATTTGGCTGCCATTGAAGACCCTTCATGCCACGATTTTTGGTCAAAGTCCACCATTTTTAGGTGAAATTCATGATTTTGGTGAAGGGGCAATTTGTTGTGATGGGGTTTTGACTACAAACCTTGATGATTTTTCTTGATGCCACCATCCTCCCTTGCTGTTCTCAGACCATTGTTGGCAGATTGTATGCAGATTGAAGACATTTTCCAGATTTGAAGGTGACGCCATAGTTGGGAAAATACGATTTTTATTTGGCAAGTGTTTTGGGGGCATATTTTGATGGATTCCATACATGCTTGATACTCCCATTGCTCCTTACTTGCTGTCATTCCTCAGATCTGAACTTTGACGCCATTGTTGCAGCAGGGGTGACCTCCATTGTTGGCTGTCCATCTATTTTCAGATTTAAACTTTCATTGCCAGCCAACTCTAAACTTCGATTTACCTTTGGGAGAATTTTCAAGTCATTTTCAGTCAATCACTTGACCATTTGAGGGCTGTTACAGGTCTGCAACTTCGCAATGGCTGCTTGTCCTCAGAAAATTTAACTCTTACCAGCCATACTATTTTTCCCGGATCTGATTTGCTTTCATTGTCTAAGTTGTTTTCCATCAA
Organism: Cryptomeria japonica; assembly: GCF_030272615.1. Lineage (NCBI taxonomy): Eukaryota > Viridiplantae > Streptophyta > Pinopsida > Cupressales > Cupressaceae > Cryptomeria > Cryptomeria japonica. The sequence goes on along the minus strand of NC_081410.1, from coordinate 40,976,416 downwards.
ATTTATGCACGTTGAGGTGATTGCAACTTATTTTCAAAGGCTAATTTGTACAGTTGCAAGTTGTCTTCAGACTTTGTTGACCTCCATTGTTGACTTCGGAAGGTGTCCTCAGACATAATTTTGTGTGAAAACATCATCTTTCACGCCTTTCCTTAGTCACTCTTGATCCGGTATACTCCTTTTCACTATAATTTGCACAAAATTTCTAAGTATAAGGAGGTGTTGATTTCATGAGGGTTTCATGCCCTAATCTTGTCACATTTCGAATTTAAATTGTTAAAATCTACCTAGAGTGTGGACTATTTTCCTGATTTCCATACCCTAATTAGCCTAAAATCATTAAGAAGTCGGGAATTTTATTAAGAATATTATATTTTTCGTAAGTTCTAACTTCAAGCTTCGTACAGGTGCGATGTCGAACTCCGGACTTAAGGAAAGAAGAGAACAAGAGAGGATTGTGGAGACTGGATTCTATCCAGAATCCAAGATGTCATCCAGATGGAAGGAGATTACGGATACGAACATGCATTTCCTGAGCCTAAACCTGATGCGACGGAATCAGATTCCTTCCCTAGCGTATGTAAACATTATGAAGAGTGGTATTTTTCAAGCCGTTGGATTCCCACAGTCCATACAGTGCAGTGAGCTTATGTTGGAGTGTGCAGGATGTTATGATCCTCGCTAGCGAATGATCAAGACTCCTAAGGGCGTCGTCATTGCCTACCTTGTTGAGGATGCGATTGCTGAAGTGTTTGAAATTCCACGTGGAGCAGACATGAAGAATGTAACTAAGGATGAATATGAAGATCGATACACGAAGAAGATGGATGCGTGTAAAAATGTGGTGAACAAGGAGTGGATGATTGAGCCTAGGCTTCATCATTCCAAAGCTCCCAAGACACTCATGTGCACAGACTTCAAAGAGGAATATAGTGACTTAGTATTCCTGCTTAACCGAGTGATGGGGGTGCCGCAGGGTGCAATATACGATGGATAGATGTTCTATTTCATCCAAGATTGTCTTAGAAATCAATCTAGAATCATAAGTGACAATCTGGACTTTTAGCTGAGGAATGTAGAGCGGTCTAAGTCATTCGCCATGACATCCTACTTGGTATCCCTACTTGCACGGTTTGTTACATACAAAGGATTGATATGTAGAGGTGAAGTCGAGAATGGGCAAGGACAATTCAGGAGTTATGAGTGCTATCCCTAGCTGAGCATGTATAGAATTGAAGATTATAAGAGAGTGAATGATGTATTCACAATGCACATCACGCGGATGCTGCAAGGCGGAATCCACATGAGGTTGTCCAAGGAGGCAACAAAGCTAATAGAGAAATAAGGATCGTGGTATATTCAATTTCCCACTTTCACGTACCTTAGGATTCATGGGTTTCAATCCGAACCCTACAGGCTTCCTAGGTATCCTTCCGATAGAATGATCTTGTTGGAAATGGTGAGACAACTTCTAGAGTTTGATTCCATTCAGAAAGAGAAGCATAGGACAGGCATGACATTCCCTATTTAAGTTGGGAAGACGTTGGAGGTTTGCCAGTCTACCTTAGCTGCCAGCACTACGAGTGAGGAGCTTGCATTCTATCGATTTGCAACCTTCAAGAAAAGAAAAAGATTTGATCCAGATAAGAAAGTTGGAAGGATCGGGGGAGAGAAGTTCATCCACAAGACAGACAGAGGATTATTGGGCCAACCTGGTGGACGAGTAGACAGTGAAGAGACGAATGTGGTCCAAAATGTCAGTAGATTTCATGAGGAAGTGTGGACTTTTCCTCATTCCTGATCAGGTGTTAAATGACAGAGATCATACGCATCCACGGTATGAAAATGAAATGAATAAGGCGATCTTATTGCCTAATAGGTCAGAATCAAATGAGATAGATTTAAAGATATTGATGAGAGAGGTCTGAGTTTCTCTCGTGCATGGGTGGATATTCAGATGAATAAGTTAGTCGATATGGGCGTTTCCTTCACTTATGAAAAGATGAAGCCAGAAGAATCTACTTCCAAAGATGATCAGAGGACTATCAGTGATGTCAAGATTCATGCAATTGAAGAGAGTCAAGCTCCCAAGAGAAGGAAAAACACACCAAGAAGAGTCAAGGCCAGAGGGAAGAAGATTGAGGAGGTCAAGAAGAAGAAGCAAAAGACCATCATTCCTTCAACCCCTCTCAATGTCTCATCAATTAAGGAAGTTGAAATAACAGAACAAAATAAGGAGACCCAGCAATGTTCCAACATAGTGATACTACCAGAGAATATTCAAGATTTACATGCCACAGCGACATCTGCTCCACTAAATGAGAATGATGATCAGTCAAGATCCCCTATTGTCCTTTTGGAGGTAAGTTTGGGAAATGAGATATATGATTTGACTAGGAGTAATCCTGATGATGATGATGATGTTATCTCGACATTGAGAGGACTTGACCGAGATATGTGTCTCGATGATGGTATGGAGATATCCGCTATTCCTGATTGGCTGATGAAAAGTAAGGAAAAGAGTAAGAAAATGATAGAGGTACAGTCTATTGATAACATTGATGACTACCTAGCTAGGAGCAATAACGAGAAAGAACCCCAGAGAGCTGAGATTTTGTCTCACAAAGCTAGAGATGAGACAGGAATGCGGATTGTGCAGGTGGTTGTTCCTATTGGAGGTGTGACGGCGAACACTGCTACTCCTATGGATTTCCAGATTACTTTAGTTGCCCTCGGCCGTACTACAAGAGAGCAAGAGTTTTAGGAGGTTGGCGATAACCTTAGGGCGATCAGTGCAAGGTTGGATAGAGAAATTGAAGAGAAGGAGAAGTACATAGAAGAGAATATCAAACTTAGAGAGTATATTGCGGGGATAAGGTGTGAGAATCCCACCCTTATTTCCCCTATTGCGGTTGATCATGGACTACATTCACACTATGAGGCAGCGAGATATACACTCTCAGAGGTGGAGAAGTGGATTGAAAGTGCAAGAAAACAGGCGGATTATTTCCTTGCTCAGTTTGTCTAGGCATATGATAGGACAACAGGGCTCATGTTTAGAATCCAGTATTTGGAGGGAGTTTGGGAAAAATTTTGGCCCATCCAGGAGAAAACTATTCCACGCCTTAGAGCTTTGAAGAAGATTCCCAAGTCCATGGTGATCAGCGAGAATATTGTGCACAGTGGAGACAGATACGATTTCCATGGCTGGTATTGTTCATTGGCCATGAAGAACTCAACTTATGGGAACACCCAGCTGAGTTGTACAAAGATGGAAGGATTGATTCAGGACATTCAGATGAAGATCCTTGCCTCAATTGAGGAGTTATTGGGTGTTGATGTTAGTGATGCTAGTGGTTTACACTTAGCCGAATTAAGAGACAAGATGATACTTATGTACTTTTGTCAGTTAGACTCTTTGAAGAAGAATTAGATGGATGATTTGGTCTCTTTGTTGATTCATGTTCATAGTTCGCAAAAGCTCATGCCAGATTGGGAGAACACTTTGGACGCTTGCTCGGATTCATTGGACGTGATTGTTTTGCAACAAGATACCTTACCTAGCATTTCCATGGAAGAGTTAGATTCTGTATTGGCTAGATTCTTGGAGTATGCTAGGAGAGGAAGAGAGAGATCAAGGGAGGAATCTTCTAGAAGATTCCCTATTTGATGACTAGGTATCTTTTTATTGGTCCATATGTTAGTGGCTCCATTTTTTATGTAAGCCCTAATTAGGGCAATTCTAGGGTTTTGTTGGCATGATCTTGGCCCTTGATTTAGTTTTAATCTCGGCCATCTATTTTGTAAGAGACTCTATATATACCTCCTTTTCTCTCATTTGTAAGGGAGAGTTTTTGTAGAATTGTCGGTATATGCTGCAGCTATTTGAATCTAAATCATTGTTCAATTGTTGGTGATTTTGCTCTTCAAATGTTGTCTTTGCATTTCATGGTTCTCGATTCCTCCAAGTTAGATTAGAATTTGTTTTCATGTTTATTAGATTGAGTGAAAGATTTGTTGAATATATTTGTGTGGAATCCTTAATCCATACCACTAGCCTCTTGTTGTCGGTAAGTGCGCCTTGTGTGGTCGACTAGAAATTTCAGTAAGCTTAACTTCAACTATTACGCATCCCTTGACAAGCATCAACTTGGATGGTGTCAACATTTGATGGTAATAGTCTAAAAATCCTTGAGTATACCTTAGATGATTGCACTAAGCTTGTGTCAATACCTGTTTGTGAGACTATGCCTAGTTTGATTCCACTAAATTTGTTCATCATTTCCTACATTCCTAGGCCTAGAATAGATTTCCTGAACCCTATTCCTTTTGACCATTTTTTAGTAAGAATTAAGTCTGGAACTACATTGCTAAATCCTAAGTTGTCAGCACACCTATTCTGCATATTTCATGATTGAAGAAGATAATCCGAACATTTGTGTAAGTCCCCAAGTGAACACAGCAATTCACATCGACCATTGAGTTACCCACTCGTCAAGACCTGACATTTAGAAACCTTGGAATCATTTTAGTTGATCTTACCCTTAGCATCTGAGGTGATTTTGTTCAAGAGAGGGTAAATTACTTTGGTATTTTATTCTGAAATGTTATGTGCATAAAACACACATTAACAGGATGAAAGATGAATGAAGGATATAAGTGAAGAATGGGTTAGTTTTCCTTGGATTTCCAGAAGGAAAATCAAAGGTAAAACCCTTACCAAAGATAAGAGATCACCTTCAATCAACCTAGCAACAACTTTTTCCCTTGGTGAAATTATCCATGACTTGGAGAGGAATGATCAAATTTGTCCATGACCTCAAGAAATCCAAGCCTTGGAGGTCTTGAAGGCTACATGGGATGAGAGCTGCATTAATCGAATTTATCCCTGGATCTTGAAAATTTGCAAACAAAGGGCTTTTAAATATGAAAATAAGTGAGAGCTGAAGAGATCAACCTTTTCCTTGACTTGAGATGAAGATTGACACTTTTCCATAAGTCCACAAAATCCACGACTCAAGCAAATCCAAGACCTTGGGATGACATCTCCAAGTTGTCCTTGACTGCAAGAAATCCACAACTTAGAGGTCTTGAGGGGTATGTTGGAGGAGAGTTGCAATGAACAAATCCGTCCTTGAACCTTTAAATTTCACAAATAAGGTGTTTTTAATGATCAAAGATAAGTGAAAGCTCAAATGATCAATGTTATCCATGACTTGAGGAGGGGTGAATGAATTTGTCCATGAGATCAAAAAATCCATGACCTCCTATTATCCACGCCCAAGTGAAATCCACAACCTTGGCAAATCCACGACTTTTGGGTGACAATGCATTCAACTTGTCCTTCACCTCTCAAAATCCACGAAATTAGCTGATCCTTGCAATTTCCATGACGTGACAAAATCCTTGCAATGCTTTTCATGTTCAATGCATAGGTGAAGGATGAAGAAAAGGCAACAAACTTGAAGAGGACCTCACAAGGTTTGCAAGTGGATAGAAAGGAAAGACTTCACTAAATTGAGCGAGGGGTCAAGTGATCCAAGAAGGTTGATTGGCGTAAAGAAGAACAATCTAACATTCATCAACATTGTAAGCAAAGAATGAGGATTCATCATCACAAAATCAACAATCCAAGGGATGAAGGAACTCAAGGACATACATCTCCAAGAGGGAAGATAGTGAGACATGAAGGCTGCAATTGCAAGGACTTCATAACCTCAACAATGCAATTACAATGTGGAAGATTCATCAAAAATGCTAGGAAGATTGACATCAAGTCTCAACAACATGAAGAACTCTACACGATGAAGAAAGTGCAATCACAACATCAAAGGTATAAGTATCAGGACAAGGACTTGGGCATTACCTCAAAGGTATAACAACCACATGGAGATATTTCTACAACCTCAAGGATTCAAGACATTTGAGGTGAATCAGGCAACACAGCAATGAAGATGAGGATACTTTCCCATACCTTGATTTTCCTTCGGAAATCCAAGGTTACAATTAGTACAACATGGAGGAGTTCAAGTCTAAGACAAGTGAGATAGGATGTGCAAGGGGCTGATATCACAACATGAAGAAAGACTTCATCACATGAGAGAAGGTCGAGGCAGTGTAAAAAACATAAGGAACACTTCAGCAAGGCAAGGAAGATCAATCACCAATGCAAGGAGAAGTTCAAGTACATCAAGCATAGACGTCACAAGGTCTATATCAAATGTAACCAAAAGGTGGAATTCCCAAGTACAAGAAGATGAAGAGTGAAGTGTGATCAAGGAATGAAGATAGTTTCAGAAGAGTTAATCAAAGTTCGAAGCTTGATCACTTAGATGATGCAATTTGGAAAAAAGTCCCATCTTCATCACATTGAGCAACCGGAAATGTCAAATATCAAGAGATATTGCTCAAGATGGAGGATTTCCTTGCGATGATTCACAAGATATACATTACTTGCCACCAACCAATCCATTAATTCCAAGTCAACGTGTCCAAGTTTGATATAACTGACTCATCAACAATCATGGATGTGGTGGCACAAACTTTGATGTACCTAGCCTCATTTCCTATTGGTACAAATTCAAAAGATGGACATGTGTCCCATGTATTATAACTATTTCATTGGTTAAGGAGTTTGTTGTAACAACCCTAATTAGGGTTTTCTCCTATAAGCCATTGATTTGGATTTGATCCTGGTCGTTCATTTGTAAAGAGAAGTCTATAAAAGGGCTTGCTCTCCTCATTTGTAAAGGTTGAGTTTAGCAATAGTTGATAGTCAATAATTAGTGAGTAGGAGATTACCAGTATTAGCAATTAGAGGATAGTAGGAGGAGAAGGAAGATATTGTTGCAAAGGCATGTAAATAAACATACTTTTCATTGAATTTATGGTGAATAGTGTTGTTTCTTCTACATATTGCATGGTTTCTTGTTATATCCTCAAATTAGATGAAGTTCATTAATTGTGGAGTAATGTATGGATGTTGATAATTCCTTGGTTCATACTATTTGTGCTTGGATGATTTCTAATTGCAGTTCATAGTTAGCCTAAACCTCAAATTGTGCTAAGTTCGATTGTGGAGATATGTTCAAGCTGCGCCATATTTGGGTATTTGAATGAATGTTCATGATATGAAAACCTTCTATCATCCTTAGAATATTACTGGTTTTGTGGAGTTGTTCCTAGCATGGCAAAGCAAAACTTGGTTTAAGGAATGTATTCATCCAAACATCATCCATTGTTGTCATTGACCTTAAGAATTAGATTAGTCTTCCTAAGCCCCTCCTCTTTTATCTTTTTTTCAATTAAGTCAGTTTAGGAGAAAGCATCATAATATTGCAATATCGGATGATCAAGTTCCAATCATATTGAAGGAATTCTAATTGTAGTTCAAGTATAAACGTAAGTCCCCTTGTGATTCCAACAATATCACATCAACCATTGAACCTATCCACACGTCAAGACCTGACATTTGGAAACCTTGGAATCACCTTGTTTGATCACGAAGTTTAGCATTTGAGGAGATCTTGTTTAGGAGAGGATAAGATACCTTGGTATTTTATTTTGTGTTCAAGGTGCATAAAAACACATCAACACTCCTGATTCATAACAGACACTGGTAGACAAAGAAATGATATGATGCCTAGGAAAATGAAAACAAAGATGCACTTTGGCACATTATCACTTAATCAAACTAAGAGAAATGAGGCAAAAGCAATCTTTTAAGCTTAAAAGAGAGAATTCCAGGAAGTATAGAATGAGATGGCAAGAAATGTCACCATCTCATAAACTCTAATAGGAATAAAAATTAAATACACACAAAAATTAACTTTGAAAAAAATAAGAATACACAGAAGTAAATACAATGAAGCCAAAAAACAGAAAAAGATTGCATTCTGAGCACAAATACAGAAACCAATCAAAGAAAGCATGCATCACCACCTCCTCATCTGATTCTGTCTCCTCACTGTCATCATCTCCAACTTCATGAATTTCTATCTCAGGCTTCTGGGTGGAACCTTGTTGTGATGATACTCTTGTAATATTTGAGGGCCCCTCCGTCTGATCTTGTGATCCTTCTCTAGGAGTCAACCCTATAGCCACCCTGGGACCCTTGCCATTAATTCAAAGTGTTAATTAAAAAGCTTAAAATCAGTGGCCCCAAATTTTGCAAGAAATTTATGTGTGTCGTTGACAACAACATGCTGGTGGATACCTTATACTGCAAAGAAAGAAAGAGAATTTTAACTTGCTGACACATTGTTCGAAATCACAGCAGAGATATGCGCAGCCATCTCACCATCTCAAATACTAGCCTGACATGTACATTAGATCCTGATTGTTGAAACAAAAGAAGGATCATTGTCTGTCACTACATACAAAGTCTTGAAGTACACTTACATTCTCTGTCCCTACATACAAACTGTAATGGAGTTCCCACCTAAAAACATGCCATCAAATTCAAGCACAAATTGTCTAGCAAACATATATTGGGCAACTTACCCACCCTATATAGAGAGGAGATACTCATATTGCAACATACTTGATTTTGGCAAACAACCAATGGTACATGTATTTGATGTGGCATCAAAATATTCATTAAAGACATGGGCACAATAGTTCCAGCAATTGAGAAAAGTTTGCCCGTCTCTGGGATGTCCCGAAAGCCTCCAGTTGCTTTGTCTTTAATCCCTTTATAAGACAACCAAGGAGCCCATTTCCATCTATAATTGATGAAAAAAATATTAACCTAAAGAGAGAGAAAGTAAGCCCCAGTCCAGTGTGTCGCCTTGAATCAATAAATATTAATCATTGACAGGGTGAATATTTTAGATAATTACATTACACAATGCATGCACTGATGACATTCTCCTACAAATCTTTATCAATGGAACAATTTTGAAGTGTTCTGATTTGTTGTCAAATTTGAGATTCACAAACTAGGTTCAAATTATTTAAATTATAAAATATATGTCTCTTTCCTAATCCTCTAATGCTATGGAGTAAGAGTAGTAATGCTGCATATTACATTTTCCAGTATTCACATAGTGTGATGGTTAAGTAGCAGTGATGTTGTTCTTGCCATCAAGGTTCAAACCCCGCTGGGTGTTATTGTTAAGTGTTCATATTGGGGATGAGGTTCCCCGTTTCTGATCACGCTCGGGATCAAAAGCATTTACCCCTTCAAAAAAAATTGCTGCATATGAGATTTATCAAGTAGCAACATATATGTAAAGAGATTATTAAAACAAATGGAATACTGGACCACAAAAGAATGCTGGGAAATTCCAAATCAAATTTCTTGAACTATGGTTCTAATTAATTCATTATCACATCATGCACCAATAAATAGGCAACCTAGTGAAAATTTCAATCTAAAAGCTACACAACCATATCAACTGCACTCCACAATCATGAGAACATTTTTGCAATAACCATTAAAAAACCAGCATCAGATGCTATTAAAATACACTTCAAAAGAATTTCAAAATATGAATTCCTTCTAAATGCTTACCATGTCACCAGGCAAATTACCGAAACCTGCTATACATAAAACTACACAAAAAGGAAAGAGTTAAGGAAAAAGACACTAATAACAATTTGGGAAATAAACAAGCATGATATAAGAAAACAGTTGCTTTGAAAAAAAAAAAAAATTTGTTAAAAACTGCTGAAATTGTTGCTAAATGCTCTTCTTAATGGGACTGTTTGAACTAAGTCAAAAGGGTTCCTCCCTCCCACAGCTCCTTCAAGTTGAATTTGATGCAGCATCCAGGGGCGATCCAGGTGTGTTGAGTGCTGGGTGAGTCATTCATTATTGCTTGGGATCTTTAATCAGAGCAGATTCTAAGAAATTGCTGGAGGGTACAAAAAAATGAAGCAGAGGCTCAAGCTTTGGTTTTAAGACTCCAAGTAGCTGTAAAGTGTGGAGATTTGAAGATTCGCATTGAAGGCAATTCCATAGTAATTTTGTAGTCAATTAAAAATAGAGGCTTGCCTAGTTTAAATTGGAGAATATTCTAAGAATAACTTGGCTGTTAATAGAATCATTCAAATCTTTCTCCTTTGGTCATTGCTTCAAAGAGATAAATACAATCACAGATTTCTTGGCCAGCCATAGTATTAAATCAAATTAAGAATTAATAATTGATAACATTATTCGATGGGACAGCCTTGTGGGGGAAATGGGAATTGGGATCCCAATGTTCTGAATTTTTAATGATTATATCTTTCTTCCAGCAAGACAAACTGTTAGATTAATTAGGACAATTATGATATTATCTAATTATTTATTAGGTCCCTCAATTACTTTTTCAATTAAGCCAAACTTAGGTGTTTTTTCTCATCTAGAGTTATGCTTTTCTATCTTTAGTTCAGCTTTAGTTGAGCTTTATTTAGCTCCTCTTTGCTTTTCTTTAGTTCTCCTAATTTTAGGATTAGAGCATCTCTTGCTTTCTATAAAACAAGCCTTCGTTCATTCATTGTAATCATCAATATTGTGTGCAATAATACAGAATTCTCAAGCTGTTATTGAGCATATTATCTTTGTTTGATCTCTTTTGTGTGACAAGTGTTTTGCTTACAAATGATTCTTGGTTCATGTGGTTGTATCATCACCTTCTACATGGTATTAGAGCATCAAATCTATCAAGTTCTTGTCCACATGCTTGAGAGATCCAACCTTGAGTGATTTTTCTATGCACATTGGGCTCAAATGGAGATCACCATTGTGTTCGCAACATCCAAAAACCCTAAGATTGACTATAGTTTTATCAAAATTTGTGCAGTTGAAGTTTTGGGTCAATTTGGCTGAGGGCACAAAATCGAGGCAAAATTCGGATGTCGCTGAAAAATATGGGCTCTTTGGAGCGAAACAGAGATCACTCTTAGAAGGTTCGAGAACCCTAAAATCACTTGGCAAATCACAAAAAACAGTGTAATTGATTTTTTCAAAAAAAAATTACTGGGCTTGGATTTCCATACCATTGAACGGATCAATATAGCATACAATTTGTATGCAATCCTAGTTCAAAAATTGACGGCCAATAAAAAACTCAGCACTAAAGTTTTTATTAAATAATTTTTGTCAAAAATTTGCTAAAAGAGAGTTCGACTTTTTTTTTAAAAAGGCGACTTAAAACTTCTTGCGCAGTTTGTACAACAAGTACAAGCTTGCACATGCATAGTGCTAATGTCAACCTGAACTAGAACCACATCAGCAACCACCTTGCCTGTATCAACATATTCTGACAAAATATTCTCTTTTCCAACATAATCTTGAAAGAATATTTCAGAGCATCTTTTTTTAGGTCATCGAACTTTTTTGCAGCCAAACAGAATATTCCAACAAATATTCTACTAACAGCAGCAGTACGGTTAGCTTGCATGCACCCTTCAAGCCCTAAATTTTGATTTTGACCTAGCCTTGGTTTTTTGGCCATAACTTTGTCATATAGGCTCAAAATCATATAAACAAGACATCGTCGGAAAGCTAGTTTTGGCATCAACCCAAATCTGTGGGTGGTTTTGTCAAATTCTGCTCCAATTTTCAGTACAACACCTCCAAAGTCAACCTTCAATTTTTCACTTATGGGGCCATAACTTGCACATCCAAACTCCATTTTTTGAAAACCAAATGTTGTCGGAAAGCTCTCAAAGTCCATCCTAATCTGTAGTCATTTTTTCCAGAATATTCACTAGGTACTCAATGATCTCATTTTTTGTCATTTCTTGATTTTGTGATTTCTCAGCTTATAAGTGCAAAAGGGTTCGTTTTTCTTGTTGTATGGGGGTAGAATCATCTTTCAAATTCCTATATTGACCTAACCCTAGCCTAATGGCAGATCATTCTATTGAGAAACTCACACCACGTAACTATCATAGCTGGAAGACCACAATGACCAAATTGCTTAGGTCTAGGGGTTTATGGTCTTGTTTAGATGAGACCCAGCCAATTTGACTTGTCACTTTGAGATCATTCAGCGTAGGGATAAGATGGACGAGGCTATGGGTTTGATTTGTTTGCATGTTTCAGACAGTCTCCAGTTCCATATTGATTCCTGCAAAAATCCTAGGGCTATATGGTTCAAATTTGAGGACATTTTTGGGGGTATTAATGGGTTTCGTGCACTTCAACTTGAGACAAATTTGACATCATTGGTACCTAATTCATTTCCTCCCATTGAGGACCTTCTAGAGAATTTCAAATCCATCAAATCACAGTTACAAGGTTGTGGTAAGGAGAAGACTAACAAAGAGTGCATCTTACTGATTCTGTCAAAACTTGAAGGCCAATTTCAATTGTTTGCTTCCTCTTCTTATTCTAGCATGGATGCTTTGGGCACTGCATTCACTATGCCCTTTATTTGAGGTGTTTTGTGAGTGCCTAACACGAGAGTAGGCCAAGCTATCATAACTTGATTCAGTTTCTAGTTCCAAATCTTAGGCCTTAGTTGATAAAACTCCTACATCTACAGGGAAACAAAAAAAGTAGCAAAAGAACAGAGGTACACAGTCTACTCAGCTAGCTTCAGAGCCACATGCACGTGATTCAGATTCTTCCACCTCTTCCAAGAGGTCTTCATCCAGGAAAGGCAAGCCTAAGTGTGCTTATTGCACCAAGTCGGGATGTGATGAGCATCATTGTTATGCAAAGCAGATTGATGAGCTGAAAGAACTTCTTTGAAAGAATCATATTCAGCCACCTTCATCTAACACATCCTCTTCCACCACTTCAAGACCTACACATTCCGAGTCCTCTTCTATGGCACATGGTGAAGACAAGATGAAAGGCCATGCTCTCTTTGTATCCACACATCAATCCTCCAAGTGGCTTCTTGATTCAAGAGCCTCACATCATAAGGCATCATCAGTGGGTATCTTCTCTTCTTTTGAGCATAGTCCTTTTCCACCAATTTTGATGGGTAATAACACTTACATGAGTGTTAATGGGACTGCTTCTATTGAGGTTGATGGTGGCACATTCAATAATGTTCTTTGTGTCCCTTCATTATCTTCTAACCTCCTTTCCATTTAAGATTACTCATAGTGGGACAAGCAATACAGTTGAGTTCACCCTTGATTCAATGCTCATCAGAGATCTTCACAGTAGAGAGATTATGGCAATTGGCAGTGTTGATCATGCATCATGGTTGTATGAGTTCTCTCATTTTGCTCCCATTGAGCATGCAATTCCATTGACTAGTCTTATCTCTCATGCATCGGGAGTGGATCAAGTATCTGAGGAGAGGAGAGGTCACTTGAACCTATGTGTGCTTCAGTCATCCACAATGATTCCTAAGACTTATGTTGATCCTCCACCTCCTACTTCTTTAGAGATCAGTTCAATTCACCAAGTTGATTGTTCCCTTCCAATTTCAACAAAATGGGATGAGTACTTGCCAAATATTGCAAATTTGTTTAATACATCACACACTCCAAACAATGGGGGGCATGATTGAGGATAATCCATTCCTCCCTGATGGCAGTTTGAGCATTCATGTCATTCTGTCTTTAGTGCCTTTAGAGGTTGTTTATCAAGTATCTTCATAGTTGTTTGGACTTGCTTCAGTCGATTTGGCATCTTTTGATTCAAATAGTTGAGGAGTCTTCCATGGCACGCATCATTAGACATTTCCTTCCATCTACATTCATGGAGTTGCTTCTGCCTTGGCCATTTGATTTGTTTCTTCCCAAGGGGAGGAACGTGGTTTGTAGCTCTTGGAGTTTCATCAACATTCTCTCTCAAGCCTTCATCTTCGACATTGGATTCATTTTGGGGGAGATAGATTGTCTCTTCTTTTCTCTCCTATGGGGGGGATCTTGATTGTACTTTTGTGATTGATTCAGTTCTTAGGGGGGCATCTTGAGTCCTTCATGCTTGTCACGTGTACTTTCTTTTTCATTTCTTTTTCTCTCTTTTGGAGAGGAGTTTTTCCCCATTGGGTTTTTCTCCTTTTCCCCGTTTGTGAGAGTTGCATTGTTTTGCTCTAGTTTGTACACGAGTAACTAATCAGGCCTTCATTGTCAAGACTCATACATGCATGCATTTTGAATTCATCTTTAGCTTTTTAGCTACTCCCTAAGTTAATCTTAAAGGGGGGTGTTGGAGTAATTAGGACAATTATCTAATTATTTATTAGGTCCTTAAATAACTTCTTCACTTAAGCTAAACTTAGGTATTTTTTTCATCTAGAGTTATGCTTTTCAAGCTTTAGTTGAGCTTTATTTAGCTCTTCTTTGCTTTTCTTTAGTTCTCCTAATTTGAGGATTAGAGCATCTCTTGCTTTCTATAAAGAAAGCCTTCATTCATTCATTGTAATCATCAATATTGTGTGTAAAATAATACAAAATTCTCAGGTTGTTATTGAGCATATTATCTTTGCTTGATCTTGTTTGTGTGACAGGTGTTTTGCTTGCAAATGATTCTTCGCTCATGTGGTTGTATCATCAACTTCTACACAAACCATCTAAATGATGGGAGATCTTTCAAGTTAATAATGGTTGGGGGTGTTAGTAAGATCACAATAGTGGCACATAGTGAGTTGGGCCATTTATACCCCAGATGTCTGCCATTAAAACATGTGGCAGTGGTTTCCTGTGGGATTTGGGTTTTGAGTTGTCAATGGAGCCCAAGTTCTTTTTGTATTCAGGAGAGAGAGATGGAATTTAGGGGGGCAGTCTCTGTACTAGTCTGGCAATCATCTTGGTGGTAGGAGGTCTTGGGCACAGATTTTTTGTGGGCAGATTGCCTTAGCAGAGTAAATTCTGAAATTGCATAAATGTTTATCTCAAGAAGCAGTGAAAGATTTCGCATAGTTCTTTGCGAGAAAATAATTTACAGGTCAATTAGAGGTAGCATTGGAATTTGCCACCTCTGATTCCAAGTTGATAGTTTTGAGGTCTTGTTTCTATGTCATGATTCAGAGTGTTGGAAGCCCCTTGCATTGAAAGGAACAGTGGAGCAGTTGCAAACGTTTGTAGTAGAAGGTGGTGGGGAGGGCTCTGTCCCTACATTTGATTTTTCAAGATTGCAGTGCACTTTTTGTTTGCATTATCTAAATTTAGATAATGCATGCACGTAAAGGGTACAAAGGGCTATAATGTTTCTGCCAAAGATGGTGAGCATGATTGAAGTTGGTAGAAATACTAGATAGTTAGGAAAGTTGCCAATAAAAGGAAAGTGTCCTAAGGAAGGATAAGCCAATTGAACTGTGATGAAGTTTTTATTCTGGTATTTAGCAGTCTCCTTTTGGTACTTTTTGGTTTTAAGCTCCTCAATTTAGGTTTAGCAGCCATATGGACTCTGGAGTTTCTGGTTTTCAAGCAAGACTCCTGTAGATTTTGTGTTCAGCAGTTCTATAAGGTTTTATAACCATTAAATGGCAGCATACACACTTGAACTGTACTTACTTTTTCAAAGTTAATTCAATGAGTGAAGGACCCTACTCCCTCGATATATGCATCAAAAAAGACAACATTATTGTCAATTACTTTAAAGTGATGAAATGATTTCAACCGCCTGCACAAGCAATGGATTATATTGTAAGAGCATTCTCAAGGATACGTCTTCCATGAGGATTCCATCTAAGTGTATTATAAGGACCCGTGCCAAAATCCAACAGAGGATTGCACTTCTTGTCAAATAATGTTGCGCTCGCCGGCATAACTGAAGTCTGTCAAGGAATGTATCAAGCATCAACAGTAATATATGGCTTAAATAGAACAAGAACATATGCACACCCACTAACTTTATTTCCTGTTTAACTGAAGATATGAAAAGAAGGATACATCCGTACACCACAGCAAATTCAGATCCCGAAGGAGACCACTGGACATCATGGACAGGTCCCTCCTTGCCTAAAGAGTCAAAGAATTTAACAATCAAAATACTAGTACATTGTATCAAATCTTCTTGTATTATGTATCCAATATATCCTCAAACCATCTACATAAAAAAATAAAATACTAAAATAAGAGGAGAAAGAATCTTGTTCAGAAGATGACACATACGAAGAGGCACCATCCCTTCATGACTCCCATCGGTTGTCAAGTAATGCAATCTGGATTCCCCATAGTAACTTTGGTTGCTTTTGTCAACATCAGAGTGTGCTAAAACCAAAAGTCCAGTTGATCCATGGTTCCAAATTAATTGTGCTGTAGAACATTTGAAAAAGCTCCGCCGAGCCACAGGCTGTGCCTGGTCAAGTTTCTCTCGTTCAAATATCCGAACACTAGCTGGTATTCCCTGGATCCATAAGAAAAGAACAAATTTTCAGAATTATTCTTAAAACAAAGCTACAATTATTCCAAAATTCAATGGAAGCTATGCTTAAATATTGAGGCCTTTGCCCACACTAACAGTGACACAAAAGACAAATATGAAATTTGTAATACCTCTGATGGCAATAGTTCTAGGATGTGAAGTGATATAACCACTCTCTTCCTAGTCTGAGACATAAGCTACTTAACATAGGCTAACAGAAAGGAATCAAGGATATCTTATTATTTCAGGAAACATTGCCCTTTCTTGGAGACATAAGCCACTTCACATGAGCTCCGGCTGACAGCAAGGAATCAAGAATTAAAGTGAGGCTTCATAACCTGTGTGAAATCATGAAACTTTTAATACAGTTCATCTTTTCTTGCTGAGTTCTCTTGTTTTTTGAATAGTGCTCAAATTTTCTTTTCGGTTATCATTTTCCTGACCCTTAGTCTTGTAAGTCATCAGTAACAGCAGATGCATCACAACCTTCTCGAGAGGAGCTGCAGCAATTTTTGCATCAGTATAGTAGGAGGAAAACAGTATGGTCATATTTTTCATATAAGCTTTTCAAAGGCTACTACTAATAATCTGAGGCATTTCCCGGGTTAGAATCTCTGATAGAAGATGTGAAATTCTCTTTGGCAACAGAATGAGAGGATTAGATAGTCCATTTCTGAGCTTATTCTGCATTATTGGAAATTTTCTTCTCCTGTTGAGATCATGATCATGTCTACCTTTCAGAAGCTAGCATTGAGGTGAATTTTCAAGATAGCCAATGTCTCATGAATTATAGATGCTTTGAAAAATCAGGTTCCTGGTTTAATCCAAAAGACCCCTCAATGGTGGTATCCAGCACAGCGAGTCCCTCATTTAATCCGGCAGGCTCAAAGATAGCAAGGGGTTGGCAAATTTTACATGTAGTTATAGCTTCTAAATGTATAAATTATAATCAAGCTGCTAAACTTCATTGAACAATATATATAGTTGGAATTCAAATAACAATAACATCCATGGCATTCAACATTGATCAGTGAAAGCTGAAATCCAAAATTGAGTGGAACACCTAATTATGACTATGAAATTGTCCATTTAAGTAATTAATAGCTCCTTAAATAGGGGTCCCCAAGGAGACTTGAAAGGTCAGAATCAAAAATCATTACACAGTTGTATCAAATAGATCATATTATGTTTACTTATAAAAATTTCCACCTACATTTAATTGTCGTATGATCAATGACCATGAAAATAAATGTTCTAAAATATTTCTTTCTTTTTTTAAATGATTTTACAAAATTGTTTCTCTGTTTTAAGACAACAATTGACAGGGGTATGTTAGGATGTCCCTGGTACATCTCAAATAGATGAGGCTTGCCTCAAGGATGTTTGGGCATCCCCATGTATCCCTCATAAAACAGGATGCATCCCAATGGTACTAAATAAGCCTGAAATGTCCTCTGATCGTGACTAAATATACAGAAAAAAGGATACAGGGTGGTGGCATGGGTGGGAAGGGGGGATGAACAAAACATCCAAGAGCACAAGAGAGACATCCCCATGAGACACTGCCCATAAACAATGCTTTTGGAACTGCCTTTTTTGAGATTGACTAGCAACAAAGTACAAAAGTTTAGAGATGCTTTCAAAGCAACTCTCCCAAAACTCAACAGTATTGTAAGAAATACCAGTAAATTGGGATTAAAACATTTTCTATGGCAATCTGATTAAATAACAGATGCAATACAAAAGAAACACCATCTAGCATCAACCCAATAAATAGAAAGTCCAGCACACTGAATATGCTACAAGATCAGACCTTTGATTCAGAAACATATGCAGCTAGATATGTTGGAGGAGATGTAGCAAGTTGCAACCCAGCTAATCCAGGAAGACGTAACTTATTTACAATTCCTCTGGCAAAGTTTTGTGTATCAAAAATATGTATCTCATTGGTTGCCATTCGACAGGCAATTGCATCATCTTCACTGAATTGGAAAGAAGGCCTGGAAGAGAGATACAATCTGTGAGCACATGAAAATAAAAAGGCTATGCATTTTTAGATCACATATTAGTTGAAACAAAAATCAACTGAGAAAAACAACTCCAACACAATTCAACCATTTTTATCATCAAACTCTTGCACGTGGTAATGTACCAAAGCAAACACCAATTTATCATAGTTTTCTTGGAATTAACTGAATGTCATTGAAAGTTCCAAAGCAGTTAATTCAGGAAAAAAAGTAAACCTCAAGAGCAGTACAGCATCCAGGCAAATAGTTCAAAGAAAATTGCAGGAAAAAAAGTAAACCTCGAGAGCAGTACAGCATCCAGGCAAATAATTCAAAGAAAATGAAATAAGGTAGAAACCATCTACCATTGAGGATGTTTCTTGCTGGAAACACATTTTATGAAATGGACCACGGTTGTTAAAATGATGAATTTAGCTTCCCGTTAAATGGTTAGCAGTCTCTAAGAATAATCAAAGCCAGGAAAAGTGGAAAGCCTCTTTATAAGGGGGGAAGCATCCTTTGATGAAGTTCCTTGTGGAATCCTGGTCTAGCAAGTGCTGGATACATGTTACAGGATGCCTCAGGTGCTTTTGTGATTGGTGGATCACAGAATTTAGATTTCAACTTCTTCTGGAAGTTTCCATAATATCACAATGGACGGAATCTCTTTAATTTTTGTCAATGATTTGAGGAAAGCGCACTACTCCAATTGGAAGCTTCATGCTATATTGGAAGAAATGTTGCTATAGTATTTTAGTGTAGGGTGTTGTTTATAAATCCAGGTTTAGTAAGTTGTGCAATTTTTGTAGAGGTTATTAAAGTGGCAGCAGAACTATCATCCTGCCACCCTCCGGGGTATGGCAAAAAACTAAAAATCCAAGTTGGAGGAGGAAAGAGCAGACCTGTTTTGAGACACCATGATAGGAAATCAGGCAATAAAGGACTGAGTTGCTGTAGATCTAGGAAAATATGCCCACCATCATCCCATTACAAATCAAGAAAATACCAAAATGTCATAAAATGGAGAAAAATCATATGCAAATCGCCGCCCAATAAGTTCTATTCCAAAACCCTCAAAGCCCATGTTCTTACAAAGGGAAGAAAGAGCAGAACTAGAAACTACTTATATGGAGAAGCTAGATAGACAATTCAGAAATTCTCAAGGAAAGACTGATAATTTCAAGGTAGCTATAACATTGACAAGTATTTGGACTTAGTGGGAAAAGGTGTGCAAAGAAGTTAAGGAAATAATCAAGGTGACAATAGAAAGGACTTGAAGCATGATAAACAAATTAACCACACCCACGTTTGATGGCACAAACAAGATCCGCATAAGGGCTTTGTTTCACAAACCGCAAACATATTTTTAATTTTACACAGAGTCAAAATGAAAGAAGATGCAATTCAGTTTGCTACCTTGCACTTGGAAGGTTTAGCACATGATTGGTGGCATCATTGCCTCATCACACAAGGGCAGACTTCTAAAAATTTCTGCCAGAGGTTGCTGGACAAGCTTGAGCAGAAGAATGAGAAGGGTATTTCAGAGAGCTAGCCAAAATAAAACAAAAAACCTCAATGAATGCGTGTCTAGTAGAATTCTAAAGAGTTGCAGTCATGGTACCTTATATTCCAGAGAAAGGGTCATTTTCCTCTTTGTCGAGGGCTTATTTAGACCTCTTATGGGCCTAAATAAGGCCTTTGCACTGCCATCTATGTTAAGGAATAAGTTTACATCATAGTCTAAACTGCCTACTACTAGATTCCAAAAATGAAACTTTCAAAGGAGTGGATTGAGCTCACAACCACAAAAGACTAAAACAACATTCATTTACTATGAAGATGGATGATATTATCAAAAATGCACTTAGGAAAAAATTATGTTTCATTTGTAAAGAGCTAAGGGAATGTGGCTATAGATGCCTTGGAAAAAGCCAAGTACATTACATAGAGGTGGTGTCTAATAAAGAGAATATGTCTAAAGAACCAAAACCACAAACAACCACAGAGGAGAAAAGCATAGTAGATAGCAGCAGTGTGGAAGATGGTAGTGGCACCCTTGTAGCTCTTTCAAGAGCACCATGATACCCGCCCATTCAAAGTTTTTGGGAATAAATCTGGGCCACAGATTACTGTGTTGATAAATAACCCACAATTTCATTGATGAGAGGTTGTTGACTAAGAGGGATTGAAAACAGAGGATTTTTCAGGATTCGCTATCATTATTATACAGGATTCACAACCCTTCCACAAAGATCATGTATCAACTCAAACTAACCATTGGTGACTACACGTATGTGATGATTTTTATGTTGTAGGGTTAGGGGAAACAAATGTGGTTGTGGGAGTGTAAAGGTTGCATTTTCTTGGAGAATTCTCTAAGAATTATCAATCCATAGAGTTGAAGTTTAAATCTTAACAAAAAATGTGACTTCTGAGGTGTCTCTGAGTGGTGACAAAAAGTGATAACCGCTAAAAGTATGAAAAGAATATTCTAGAAGGAAAAGATATGATTCTTACGAGGTATGCCTAATGGGTCACTAGAAATAATAAAAGCTAGAAGTTTGGAAAGAACATCGCACAAAGGACAAGAAGTATGGGCAGCAAATTGTTGGTGATAGAAGGCATGCACGCTATTTTATCTTCTAGCAAGCAGCATAGTTATCATGCTGATTTTCAAACTTTTTTGGAAGCGCATAGTATTGTATTTAGCAATACACCTCTAGGATTGCAACCAAATAGAGGATTCCAACATATCATATAGTTGGAACCAAGCTCTAAACCTATCTTGATTGCTCCTTATTGCAACTTGAGGATACATAAAGAGCAAATAGAGAAGGCTATTAAGGAATTGCTTAAAATGTGCCACATCAAAAGTGGTACTAGCCCCTTAGTCCTTGTGAAAAAAAAGGCATCATGAGAATGTGCATAGATTATAAAGCCTTGAACAAAAGGACAATCAAAAAAATATACCTGCTAAGACCGATGGCCCATTGATGATTTGCATAGTACAATTTATTTCTCAAACATTGATTTGAGATCAAGCTATAATTAGATTCATGTCCACAAGGAGCATGTGAACAAAACAGCTATCAGATGTCATTATGGACACTTTGAGTTTCTAATCATGCCATTTGATTTGACTAACACTCCAGTCACTTTCCTATCCATAGTGATTCAAGAATTCAATGGTCAATCGAAAAAATTTGCTTCAGTATTTTTTCATGATATTTTGATATATAGCAAGACATGGGAAGATCATTTGAGGCACCTAGATATGGTCCTTGAAATTCTAGAGCGGCAAGCTCTATTTGCAAGAGAATCTGATTGGGAATTTGGGGCCACGTAGATTTGATACTTGGGCCATGTCATTAGTGCTCAAAGCATGCAAGTGAATCAATAGAAAATTCAAGCCATTGTAGATTGGCCCCCACCACACAAACAAATTTGAGAGGATTTTTTGGTCTATGCAACTACTACTGAATTTCTGTTAAGGGGTTTTCATAGCTAGTAGCGACCTTGACTAACATGACAAAGAAAAAAGTTTTTGCATGAATGGATACAAAACAAGAAGCTTTTGATAAGCTTAAGGAGGTAATCAGCTCAAGCCCTATAATTGTCATAACAAATTTTTTATAACCCTTCATTGTAGAATGTGATGCTTCAGAAAAGGAAATTGGAGTTGTTATGATGCAAAAGGGGCACCCTGTAGCGTTTGAGAGCAGAAAGTTGGAAGATTCAGAAAGGGGTTTTTCTATTTATGACAAGGAGATGCTTGCCATTAGCATGCTTTGGAAAAGTTTAAATAGTATCTAGTTTGTGGTAGAATTGTGGTTAAATGTAATGTCCCATACCTGATCTTTCAATATACTAAAATTAATTAATATTTTTCAATTAGTTATTAACAAGTGCTTATTTATTTTCCTCATTAGATGATTAATTTCATTATTCATAGTTCTTAATATAGATATCAGACACTGCTACTACTTCAGTTTTAAGGGAGAAGGGTTTATGTATGTTACCAAAGTGCTTAGAGACCAAATACAATAGATTCCCTCAAGGTTTACAGATCCAATCCCTTACCTATCTTGTGTCTATACCCTCAAGGCTTATGGGTCACTGATCCCCACCCTATCTTGGGACTTAACCTATTGCTTGGATTTAAACTGCCCCTCTTTGGAACATCTCATTCCCATCTTCTCAAGTATTGACAGTAATAACATGATTTAGACTATAAGTATACCAATTTCTTATGTATTATTAATATATATGATATTAAGTATGACTGTCATACATATTGCACTCCATATTAATATTACTATTAATTCTGCATAAGAATATTACCAGGCTTCATATATTAAGCATACTTATTAAACACATCCCCATGCATACCACCAAGAACAAGGGTGTTACTGCCTGTAACTTAATAACAGTTCTGATCTGATCTGATCAATGGTGATGTCACTGGATGCTTTTGATTCCTTTCCTTTATATCTCTCAATGTGAGGGAGAGGTCACACCTCTTCATGATGTATGCCCTTTAGCAAGAGACACGCCCTTTGAAAGACTGCAAATCTTCATTATTTCTGCCCTTTGAAAGGGACACAACCTTTCACAATCAGATCTGCACTTCTTATTTAAATCAGATCTGCACTTCTCATTTTCCAAATTCTCCCCCCCTCAAATGAGGTTCTCTTCTCCCTTTTATACCTCACATTCGAGGGAGTCACAACTTATCATTTCATGCCTTTTGACCATTAATTAACTTTAATCAAATTTTAATTATATTCTTTATATTTTTATTTTTATTTTTATTCTTTTGTATTTTAATTTTATTATTATCATTTATTATTAAATTATATCTCAAAGTGGGGACATTACATTAAAACAAACCACAACAACTTGAAGTTCTTCTTGGGTCAGTGAGACATAAATGACAAGCAACAAAAATGGCTAAGTAAGCTCCAAGCTTATAATTTTGTTATAGAATATACTAAAGGTAAAAAGAATATGCTTGTTAATGCCCTTTCTGGAATACCTACTCTATTCTATTTCTACCATTTCTAGTGAATGGAAGTTTTTATCATGGTTGAAAAGGCTAAGAACACATTTGCCACTAATATCTTTGGAGTATGAAAGATGATAGATATGTGACACGAAATGGTCTCATTTTGCATTAGGATATAATCTTTTTAGTACCCAAATCTACTATGAAAATGAAGATTTTAAAAGCCCTGCATGATGAATCTATGGTTGGTCACACTATATTCAACAACACATACAAGCAAATTAGGGAAAGGTTCACTCAGAAAGGCCTTAAAGATGATGTACTTTGATACATCAAGGAGTGCACAACCTATCAACAAAACAGAGATAAACATGTTTTTTCAACAGAAGCATTGCAGCTATTACCTATTCCCAATCAGAAGTGGACGAGCATTCCCACGGAATTCATCAAAGGTCTTCCAAGGTAAATGGCAAAAATTGTATTTATGTGATTGTGGACGGATTAATCGAAGTATACAAAATTCTTGTCCATTCTTGCAAATTTCATGTCATGTCCCCAGTTTGAAATAGAATTTAATAATAAATGATAATAATAAAATTTAAATATTAAAAATTAAATTAAAATATAAAAGAATATAATTAAATATAATTAATTAACATTTAATTAAGTTAATGAATGGTCAAAAGACATGGAAGGAAAAGTTGTGACTCCCTCACCAATGAGATATAAAAGGGAGAAGAGAGGCTCATTTGAGAGGGGGATAATTTGGGAATCAGAAGTGCAGATCTGATTGTGAAAGGTTGTGCTCCTTTCAAAGGGCAGAAACAATGGAGAGTTGCACTCTTTCAAATGGTGCTAATGGTGAAAGGGTATGTCTCTTGTCAAAGGGCATACATGATGAAGAGGTGTGACCTCTCCCTCACATTGAGAGCTATAAAGGAAAGGAATCAAAAGTATCTAGTGACATCACCATCGATCAGATCAGATCAGAACTGTTACTATGTTACAGGCAGTAGCATCCTTGTTCTTGGTGGTATGCATGGGGATGTGCTTAATATATGAAGCCTGATAATGTTCTCCTGCAGAATTTAATAGTAATATTAATATAGGCTGCAATATGTATGACAGTCATAATATAAATCCACAGTACAAAGTGATATTGCCATAACTTTGTCCTAAGTCATAAATCTATTCTAATCCTTCTATTCCCCAAGGGAGATGGGTGCTGTTAGGGAGAGGTAGAGTAAAACCACTCCAAGATGAAGAGCCCCAAGGACAAAACGACTGATGTTCCTGACATCTAGGCTGAAATAGGGAGGTGGTGTCAAGCGCCCTAGACAAGCCAATGCCCTCTTCTAGGAGTGAGGATTAGAAAGATTTGGGATAAGGACTAGGGAAATGACAATATTAAGTTGTATTTTTAACAACTTTTTAACTATTTAATCTGGATTAATGTAATGTAATAGGTAGTAGTATATGTTGCTCTTTGGGAATTGACAACCTCCTAATTGGGGACATTACATTTCAAGGTGTTGGTAAACAGATTTGTCACTGTGACTGTTTACCCAAAGAGCAATGACAACCGTGCCAACAGTTGGAGAAATTGTGGTGAGGCCACAATCTTCCTCTGCCTTTGAGAGGGGCAGCTCCCTCATATGATGGGGGTATTTAGTATTTTTGTGAACTTTTAACTTGAAAGTACAAAAAGGAGAGAAAACTAAACTAAAACAAGATGACTAACAGAAACCCCAATGGCAGACATACGAATACACACTGAGATTTCACAATAGATAATGATTACAAAGGGGTTTTAAGCACAAGATAAGTTTGATATGCAATGACAAAAGAAGGATAACGAATCTCAACATACGAGGAAACAAGTTATCTTATCACATTCAAACCAAGATACCAGGGTATGATTGTATTTCATCATTTACATATATCATTGAACTAAAAACCAATGGATCACACAGATACACAAGGGATTATCAATTTAACATACAATAAATCGATAATAATAATTGAGAAACATTCAAGACATACGAATCAAATGCATTATTTATTATCTTTTGAAAATATACAAGTTCAAAAGCTTTGAGTACAAAGTGTGAAAACCAAGAGTTCTCCAAAATCTCCCCTCTGTAAGAGTCTCCCTTACCATTACAAAAGCCTTGTATTATAGGCTCACCTTGATAGCCAACCCATAAACACTTTGAATAACCACCTTAGGTAACCACTTAGGATAACTACCCAATTACCCACTTAGAATAACTGCCTAAGTGACTACTTCCAGTAACTACCTTTTTAGGAACAAGTTAGGATTTACCTAACTTTTTCAAAAATCAAATCCAAAAGCTAACTTTAGTTACAACAAGTGACTTAAGTCACTTTTACAAGAAAGACAAAGACTTTGCAAGTTTTCTTGAGTCATGAATTTTGCCGAAGTACTTTTCCATTTTTTTCAGCATCATCTCTAGTGCTTGTAACCATCTTGTCATCCAACCAATTGAGAACATAAAACTTACATATTTCCATCGAAAAAGAGCAAACAAATCTTGAAGATATCCATAACAATGAAAAGTTATTTGTTTGCATAATAAAGTATCTTCACATATTGAAACATATAGGCCAACAATACCAAGGTATTAATGAAAATTTAATGCTCGTCTTATCACCAAAGATTTGAATCTAACTGGGCCTTGAATCAAGATTGCCAATAAAAATTTCCAAATGATCTTCAAGTGACACAACAACCTTGACTTCGTCATCGCTTCATTTATGGCACTTGCAAAGTTTGTGGCTTCCTCTAAATGGGATACAACTATTCCCTAATGGATATTTCCTTTCCATCTCTAAGGATTGAATTGGTAAGGATTTTCATTGAGCTCTTCATCTAGGTAAATGGATCTGAAGTATGTGAGCACATTCCCTCAATTGGGAAACAAGTACCATTTTATCTTAATATCCTCTTAACACTTTTTGCAATGATATTGTCCACCCTAAAGTCTCTGTTATGAAATTCTATGTAAACGATAATGACATATAGCCACTCCAAATCACTAGCTCTTTCTTCATATCTTTAGACTTCTCGAGCATCATGTTTTCTTCCCATATTTGTTGTACTTCGATGGACATCGATTCTTTGTTTCAAAACTCTCGTTTTGTCACCAGCGATGAGGATTCTCTCAAAGATTTTTGAATCTTGCCCTTATAGTTGTCAATTGCATTTGCTTGAAAATTTCTAAAGCTTTTTCAACATTCCAATTTTGTGCTTGATCTTGTAATCATGTCACGTACGAGTTCAATTTTATATCTGCCAATTGTCTTTACTTATGTTCCTAAAGCTTCATCAACATATATTTTCTTCTGTACATTCGGCAACCATATCATTCCATTCCTTGTGATGATATCTCTTTGAGCCATCGTTGTTTCTAAGCTCCCATTTTGGCATGAGGGAAGATGTTGGTGTAGGCTGTAAAATTTAGCTTTACACTTGCCTATCACATTTGCTATAAAGTTTCTAAAACTTTTTCAACAAATTTCCTTTCTTCCAAAGCTGTCGTTTTGGCAAAGACATAGAGGATGCCGCGAAAGCTTGTAGAATTCAGCTATACACCTACCAATCACATTTGCTTAAAAGTTTCGAGTCTGCATATCGAGCAATCATCGCATGTCATAAGATGACATCAAATTGAGGTGTTTTGTCAAACAATTCAGTGCGCCTATGATTCCATATTTTACATGCATGGCCCCAATCCATCGAACAAAATCCATTTTGTGCACATTCTGCAATCATTTGATTTGATGTGATAACATTTTTTTTGGCAGCATTCTATCAAACATTTGACTTGACTTGTCAATGCTTCGATATTTTGCATGTATGTTTGTGCAAGCAAAGGCATTCATTTGAAAGTTTCTATCGCCTCTCTACGCGTCCATCTTGTGCTTATGCTTCTATCATGGCATGCGTGGAATAGCATTTATTTAAGGGCATCTTGCCAAATCATTCACAAGCCTCGTATCTATTCTTTTGATCATTCCATGTTGTGATGTCTTCCATACTTCCATGTTATACACACGTCTGCCAATACATTTCTCACTATGACGCCTATCAAAAATCCATACTATCATGTGTTCCAAGAGATGAGATCCCTTTGTGGAATTCCATCTAAACAATTAACTGCTAGCTATGCAGGGTATGAATGAGAGAGGTCGCAGGGGAAGGACATTGGCAAAGGTTGTGAAGTTGGGCATTACAATTGTTAATTGCATTTGCTTGAAAGTTTTTGAAGCCTTTTCATCAAATCCGCTCACTATGAATTTCGAGAATCACACTGTTACATGGGACAATCTCTCTTATGATGCGATTGTCAAACATTTCTCGTGTCGTGTCTATGCTTCCACATATGCATGCATGTCTACAAGAGGTTCAAAAACATTTCAAATATAATCTACAAGCTCGAAGAAAACACATCCACACGATCACCACATTTCTGCATGGCACAGCGTGTCCTAAAGACCACCACCACGATTACGAAGGTCGACCATGGATGCCTATCGATCAACATATATGCAACACGATCAAAGAATGCATAAACTTTCATCCACTAACCAAAATGCAGAAAAGCTTACGATAATGAGAATGTGTTCAAGGGTGTTTCATCAATTCATAAATCTTGTGAGCTTCCTTGCAAAATCCGTTTTGTGTACATTCGACAACCATTTCATTTCACTCCTTGAAACATCTCTTTGAAGCACTATGTCAAATAGTTCACGTGATGCTTTGATGGATGTCTATTCGCTGCTCCAAAACTCATATTTTGGCACGGGCAAGAAGGATGCTAGCAAAGGTTGTGGAATTCAGTTATAAGCCTGCGAACTGCATTTGCTTGAAGTTTCTAAAACCTTTTCAACAAATCCATTTGGTGTACATTCTGCAATCTCATTTAAATGCTCAAGATGACATTTTGTGAGGCATTCAGTTGAACATTTAGCTTGCCTTTTCTATGCTTTCCAACTTTGATACCTTGTCATTCTTTCTTTGCTCCCACTTTGCATTATTTTTTGGTGAATGCGCATGTCTTAACATTCTTTGGTAGCTATAATAACTACCTCGCATATTTGTTTGGGTTTCGGTCTCTTCAACAACTTGGACAAGTTACCGATATGGCCGAATCCTTCAACAAATTTCTCACAGGTTGATGCATCGGGTTCTCAAAAACTAAAACAACTTCACCGATATTTACTATTATAACTCCACACATCTTTTTCGTTATCATTGTTGTCCTCATTTTTGGATTGTTGGTGTAAATAAATATTCATCATGGATATTATTACACTTTACTTAAGTTAACTTAGGATAAGGCATCTCATCGTAGTATGGATATGAGACACTTAGGGAAGTGTGCACATAGGGATATAGCTTGTAGGAGAAATTCCACCTTTTGTGATCTTATTTTGCTGTTACACTCCACATTCGGTGGGTCATCCACCTCTTGTGGCATATTATATTATTTCTCCTACCTACCCCTAGTATTTATTACCTACCCTTGTTTCTCATTGAGCCACATGTCATGATTGTGTTCTCGTATATCCATATGGCTTTGCCTATATAAGTAAGCCCATATTCATTGTATTGGTTAATCCAATTGATCATTTGTACATTGATGAGAATATAGTTTGTTCTTGTCATTCTATTGTCTCTCTTTATGCTTTTCATTGTGCCCTTAACCTTGGCTAAATCTCACATGGTATCAGAGCTATTGGGGTTTCATTGATTGGTTTTGGGAGACATCTTGGAAGGCTAATTTTCGGATCTAAGGTTCTGCGCGTTTGGAGGCATCCTAGAGCGTTTTCGACCTCACCATTGTGTCCGAGAGGCCATTTCCATAAAAATCGAGTATAAACTCAACCTATTTTGGCAAAAGTCGAATTTTGGGTGGAGGAATTTTTTGCCAATTTGGGCGGTAAGGTACGGAATTTTCGGATTTAAAAAAAATAATAATATTATTTCTAAAAAAAAAAAAAGAGGGCATATTTTTTTTTTTTTATTTTTTTTTAAGAGTGGTTTGTTTTTTTTTTTAAAAACCTTGTTTGGGGGTCCGTAGACCCCCCTGCCCCGTCGTACTGTGTTTTTTGAAGGCTTCTTGCAGGTCACCGTACCTCCTCGACAACGCCGCCACCATCCGCTTTTTGACAAATCCTCCCGTCCGCTTTCCGGCAGATCCTCCCGTCCGCTGGTCCGTCGCCGGCAAACCTCCCACCGCCCTCCAGCAGATAGCAACCAGCGACCCGGCTCCGCCTCCGGCCTGGTCCGTCGTCGACAGACCTCCCATTGCCCTCCGACAAACAGCAGTCGCCGACCCGGCTCCGCTTCTGGCCCCGACGCCTCCCACCGGCCCCGCCCCGCCCCGCCACCAACAGACCACCCGCTGGGCCCACCTTCGCCTGCCACATCGACACCCACGGGCCCACCTGCCTGCCATGTCACCCACAAGCCCAGTCGCCTACCACATCACCGGCAGGCCCAGTCAGCTGCCACGTCAGCACTTTCTGCCCAATCAACAGTGCACAATCAGCCGCTCAGTCATGGCACAATCAGTTAGCACCCAATCAGCATTTTTTGAAAAATTTTAGACCCCTCTCCATTGAGCAATTTGGATTTTTGGGTCAACTTTGGAGGCTCATAACTTGCTCAATTTTGCTCCTTTTTGGGTGCAATTTTTTTTATTTGGGCTAATTTTTCGTGCTCTTCGTAGTGGTGTGGTTATTTTCTGATTTTGGTGCACAAGTTTTTTAGAATTTTCAGATTTTCTCAGTTGTACCTATCCAATACTCAATTTTGCAACTTCAAAGGCTTCGTTTGAGCTCATACGACCTCCTTTTCAGGTGCTGTTTTTTTTTAAAGTGCATATTTTTTCGTCTACTTTCATAATCTATGATCAGTTTTCAGAAATTTTGAGTGGATATTGTATTTTCAAATATTGGTCTTTTTTTGGCGTACTTGGTACTTGTAATTTGCTTGGATCTTAGTTTAGATCTCTTGCATTATTAGTTTGAATCTCCCTTGGCCTCATTGAGGCAGTTGCAAAGTTGAAATCAGAAGTCCACTTTGCCATTTTTTGCAAGTGGCCCATTGTACACGCACTAACTATAAAGTGTCAAATCATCATTTTGGGGGGGGGTTCTTTGATTGAGTGAATTTGGGGGGGTGTCTTGTGTGATTGTGTTTCTCTTTCCTTGTGCTCTTTCATCTTTGTTGCAATGAGTCCTCATAAATTTCCACCTTTAACTCCACATAATAATGCATCTTGGAAAATTAAAGTATGGAGCAAATTAATGGGAAAAGGTCTCACGCGTTACATAGATGGAACAATAGCAGCACCACCTGATCCTAAGGATGATCCTAATGCTCAGTTAGAATGGCTCACTAAGAATTGCATGGCTCTTGGAACTTTGCGTAAGTATGTATCAGATGACCTCATTTTTCACATTGAGAAGTGTACTACAATCAAAGAGGCTTGGGATATGTTTCAGAAATTGTATGGTCAAGTTGATGAAATCAGAAGTTACAAGACTAACAATGAGCTCACCAACTTGGATCCCAAGAATTTTGATACAATCCAAGATTATGTCACCAAAGCAAATGAGCTAAGAGCAAAGCTTAAGGATTGTGGAATTGACAAAAAGGATGCTCAGTTGATATTCAACTTATTGGACAAGCTTGCACCAAAATATGCAGCATTTGTTTCAAGCTTCCAAACTCATCGTTTGACAGTGGGGAGTTCCTACATTATGCCTTCATTTGATGCTTTCACAGAAATGTTAATATTGGAACAATCTAAGTTGTTGAACATGGGGCTTCTCAAGTCTTCAAAGTCCAAGGCTTTGGTGGCTAATCAAGGGAGTCAAGGAGTCAAGGCAAAGATTCCAACAAGAAGAAGAAGCAATCTAAGTCAAAGCCACAGCAAGAAAAAGGGCAATCATCCTCTCCATCACAAGTCGATTTTTCATCCTCTTCCAAGAAGGGGACTCCACCTAAGAAGGATAAACCAACTTGTGCATATTGCAAGAAGTATGGTCATGATTAGCATCGATGCCACACCAAGCAAGTTGATGAGTTGACAAATCTTCTTAAGAAAAACAACATCAACTTGCCATTCGCCTACACAACAAAGGATTCATCTCCTTCCTCTTCCTCACTGTCTAAGGGAAAAGGGCAAGCATTTGTGGCAACAACAGGTTCTTCACAGCAGTGGATACTTGACTCGGGTGCCTCTTATCACATGGGTTCTACAAAGGAGCAGTTTTCTTCAATGGAGCCATCAAAGGTACCTCACATTTACATAGGTGATGATACACAAGTTGAGGTTGAAGGGAAAGATTTAGTTGACATGGATGATGCAACATTTGAGAATGTTCTCTATGTTCCTAACTTGTCTACCAATCTTCTCTCTATCTACCAAATCACTCACTATGGGAATTGGAAAAAGGCTGAGTTTACACCTGATTAAGTTGTGGTAAAGGAACTTGATGATGATGCCTTGGTAGCAGTGGGACAAGTCAATGACAACTCAAGGCTTTATTCATTCTCCCACTTTGTGCCAAGTTCTCCTTCTAGGGCCTTGCTTACTCATTCAAATTCAGAAAGTAAGCTATGGCATGAACGGTTTGGTCACCTCAACTACCGCTATCTTCAGCAGCTCGGCACTAAAGACATGGTCACAGGTCTACCTCGAATCAGTTTTTCAAAGGGTGTATGTTCAGGTTGTTCCATGGGCAAGCATCCCGAGGACAAGTTTGATAAGGGGAAAGCTTGGAGAGCTTTGGAAGTTCTTCGACTTGTTCACAGCGATGTAGCAGGTTCATTTCCAGCACCTCATTTAGTAAGGCCCGCTATGTCCTCACCTTCATTGATGACTAGTCCCGCTTCACTTGGGTCTACTTTCTTATTCATAACAATGAAGTATTTGAAAGATTTCAGGACTTCAAGAATCGTGTGGAAAAGCAATCCAGGAAAGTGGTCAAGATTCTTCGTACAGATAATGGAAGGGAATATGTGAACAAAAGACTTGAGGATTTTTGTACATTTGAGGGGATTGATCTTCAACATTTTGTTGCATACACTCCACAGTAGAACGGAGTTGCAGAGCGCAAGAATAGAACTCTCAAAGAAATGGCTAGATGTATGATACATGCACATTCTCTTGATCCTGCCTTTTGGGCAGAGGCTATCAGTTGTGCCACACACATCCAAAATCGGGTTCCTCACAAAGCTTTGCAGGGTATTACTCCTTTTGAGGCTTGGGCTGGTAGGAAACCGATTGTGAGACATTTCAGAGTCTTTGGGTGTCCAGCATGGGCTCGCATCCCTCTACAGAAACGCAAGGGATTGGAACCTCAGAGTAGGCCTTGCATATTTGTTGGATATTCTAAGGGTGTTAAGGCATATCGATTGATGGATCCTGAGAAACATGAGGTGTTCATTGAGAGGAGTGTTCATTTTGATGAGCTCTCCTAGCTTAGCCTCTCTACCTCCTCCACCTTCCTCCATTGTGGATAGTGATGCTAGTGATTCAGATGATAAGACTCCTTCAACTCCGACTCGCAGGATCCACTTGCAGTTGAGGAGCCTCGTTCTCCACCTCCACCTAGACCTCGTTGGGCTCGACAAACACTTGAGTCAGTAGGTTCTCTTGTTGGGGATCCTTCAAATACACGGAGGACTCAATCACAACATCAGGACCTTCCACGTGCTTTCATTGCTACTGCTTCCGATCCACAAACATTTCGGGAAGCATCAGGGGTTCCTGAGTGGGACCACGCTATGGACGAAGAGTATAGTTCCTTGATGAGGAACAACACATGGGAGTTGTCCCTCTCCCTAAGGGGAGAAAGATGGTTCGATGTAAGTGGATCTACCGGACCAAGTTTGCAGCAGATGGTAGTGTGGATAAGTATAAGGCTCGGCTTGTTGTGAAAGGTTTCTCTCAGGTTCCCGGTGTTGACTATACTGAGACCTTTGCGCCCGTAGCCAAGATGAACTCCATTCGCTTGACATGTGCTATTGCCACAACTCATGGTTGGGTTGTACATCAGATGGATGTGAAGAGTGCTTTTCTTCATGGGGATCTTGATGAGGAGATTTCAATGCAGCAGCCACAGGGTTTCATCCAGGATACTTCCTTGGTTTGCAGACTAAGGAAATCTCTCTATGGCCTTAAGCAGGCCCCCAGGG
This sequence comes from Cryptomeria japonica, assembly GCF_030272615.1. Taxonomy (NCBI): domain Eukaryota; kingdom Viridiplantae; phylum Streptophyta; class Pinopsida; order Cupressales; family Cupressaceae; genus Cryptomeria; species Cryptomeria japonica. The sequence goes on along the minus strand of NC_081410.1, from coordinate 40,942,904 downwards.
CTTGGTACGCCAAGATGGATTCCTTTCTTCTCTCAGCAGGGTTCACCAGGTGTCATTCTAATCTGAATGTCTACATTTTGTGACAGGATGACTCTCACTTGATACTTGTGCTCTATGTTGATGATTTGATCATTACAGGGAGCACCGTATCCATCATTAGTAGAGTCAAATCTGCTTTGCATGACAGATTTGCTATGACTGACTTGGGTCTTTTGCACTACTTTCTTGGGATAGAGATTTCATAGTCACCTTCCGGGATTACACTATCGCAGCCCAAGTATGCTCTTGATCTACTTGCACACTTTCATATGGCTGATTGTAAGCTTGCACCGACTCCCTTTCTTTCAGGAGTCAAGCTTGAGGCTCAGTGCTCTTCTCCACCAGTTGATGCTACATTGTATCGTCAGCTTGTGGGTACTCTCATCTACTTGACTCACACACGCCCTGATATTTCATTTGCGGTTGGCATGGTTTCCCACTTCATGCAGGAACCACATGAGCTTCATTGGAAAGCCGCCAAACGCATCCTTCATTACATCCAGGGTACACATCACTATGGGATTCACTATGCAGCAGGCACAGGACTTCGCTTGGTTGGTTACACATGGAATAGTTTTAGTTATGCATTTGTAATTTTGTTTTGACAAGTTACATGTAAAAAAATTACTTTGTAATTGCAAGTTAACTCATCATCTCTTGCATTTTTGTGATTACATGTAAAGTAACTACAAGTTGAGTTCAATTAGGACTGTAGTTGGAATAAGTCATACTTAGTTGTTGAATAAGTCTTGGTGGTTGAGAGAATTTTTCAAGTTAGTTAGGATCCTCCCACCATTTTCTCATGGCTCGTCTCCTATAAATACTTGAGGGGGTCTATTGTAATTGATATCGTTTGGCAATGCAACAAAATTATGTCAGTTTGTATGTGCACTCTAAGACTTTGAGCTTAGATGTAAATCATATTGCTTTCAATAAAAGAGGCAAGTTGTGTTGAGACTTTGTGCCAATTCAAGTTGTTATGTGACGACATTTTCTAGAGTTGATTGTGAGTTTTGTTCTATTGTGAAAGAGGGATTTAAATTCAATCTTGCAGACTTTGAGCTGCTAATTGTATTTAGAGTTATATGTTTGGTTTTCAGATTTGATCTTGCAGACTTTGAGTTGCTTATCATATCTGAAACTAGTGTGGAAAGCTAAAGTGGGAAGATAGCTTGTAGACTTTGTGCTACTTCTATTTTTAAGACTTGTGAATGTAAGGTGAAGTGCATCATGTAGTTAGACTTTGAGCTGCTACATATTGTGCTTAGTTAGCATAAAATCATCTAAAAAGGTTGATAGGAGAATAGATAGTTGAAGACTTTGAACTTTTTTTCTGTTTTCCCGTCCCAAGGAAGTGACGGAGGTCTTTGTGTCTTCATGGAAACTTTGCTTCCCTTTATGTTCCAAAAATCCTACAAAAAGGTCTCATTTCCGTATTTACTGTTTTAAGTTAACTTGCTATCACTTTTCTGTGAAGAGAAAAGGATATTGGCTTTCTTGAAGAAAGAAAAAAGATTGTTGTTTCATCCTGTTTAGTTTTAGATTAGATATAGATAGGGGGAGCCTTCCATTAATTAGGAGAGTTTTACTCACACACTGTGGTTGAAGCCACAATTTTGTATATTTCCCCAAGTGTACAAAATTTTCAACCAACAATCATCCCATCAGTGATTTGTAAAAGTGCCACAACTTGCCAATAAGAATCATTTATTACACTTCAAATACTTTCGGTGACTTGGCCAAAAGCCACAACTTACCAACATGAGAAAGAACAAGGTAAGTTGTCGATAAATGTGGCTGATGGAGTGACTTAGATTTTGAATTGGTTTTTAACTTATCGGCAATTTGTGAAAGTGCTGCAACTTGCCAATACCAATCTATCAGTCTCTGTAATAGGTTGTTAACCAATCTAAAGGTTTGAATAACAGTTTCACTAAACAAGTGGTTTTTATTCTTCATCGCTTGCATGAACTCACTTACCAACCATTCTAAACCACCAATAAACTTGAGCTTTTACTTCATCGGCCTTTCAATAAACTTATAGAAGTTAATGAAATGGCTAATCTGCTTTGTATTTTCCTCTTGGCATTTTGGTATATTTCAGCATATTGGACTGCTTTAGTGGTCACGCGAAGAGGCTGAACAATACACTTCCTTCAATCATTTTGAATAGCTTCATAACTCCCTACCAAATCAGCAACCTTACCTTGCAATTTTTGTCCTCCATGAGGTTGACATCCCCTTAAACAACATGCATGCACCTCAATATGATAAGCTAGACATGCTTCCTGCCTTGTGATAGGCATACATTGCTCAATAGTAAATTGCTTTATCAAATTGCACTTTAAGGCATGCTCTAGTACCCGAATAAAATTTTCAATTTTGAATCATTCATGTAGACCAGTTTGCCCTTGTGAGTGTATTTTGAATCTTGAACTTTCCTTGATCGGATTCACACACCTTTTCATTGGATCTTTGACTCTGTTTTGCTTGGTTGGTTACCTAATAAGGGGATTTTGACTTTGGATTTACCTAACTGTTTTGCTTGGTTGCTTACCTAAGTCAGATAGTACATTTCTGACTTGTTATAGGTTATAATGTCTCACAACACTCATTGTTTTGACACTAAAAGTTTAAATTTTGTTGTGTCAAAACTAGGCTAACACAAGGCACACTAAGTAGCTGATTTATTTTTCAAAGAAAATTTTAGGTTACATGAGTTGCCTAAAAGCATTGCCAATGACAAGGATAGTAGATTTCTCAACTCCTTTTGGCAAGAATTGTTTTGTTTGACTAATAATGATCTCACTCCCAGTATTAGCTATTAGAATAATATCTTTCTCTTTGTGCTATTAATGGTCATTTAAGTTGTTTCTAATTTAGCCTCTGGTTAACGATTGTTTCTTTTAGAAACATCGTCTTTGTAACTCTATATAAAGGAGCTTTGTCTCCTTGATTAATTGAACAACATCAATTCTTTGAAATCCATTGCGTGTCTCGCATTGTTTTATGGTATCAGAGCCTTGGTTATTTTCGAAATAATTTTTCAATTAAAAATTCGTCATGAATTTTTAACAGTTTTTTTTGAAAAATTTCTTTGTTTATTCGAAATTGCTACTTTGGCAGTTCGTTTTGGCTGCAGCTACTAGGGTTTTCTGGCTATTTGCTGCCCTCTCCCGCGACCCATCTCTCCTACATTTCGCGCAACCACGCGACTTTCCCCCTTGTAGATTTATTTATTTTCTGTCATTTTTGGACGAAAATTTGCATTTTCGGCTAGGGTTTTGACCCTCCAGATTCAGTCGAAATTTTTGAGCACAGATTCGTGGTGGGTTTGTCGAGATCTCAACTGGGTCATCATCAAAAAATTTTGGGTGCCTCGATTTTCGAGCCAGCGGATCCAAATTCCGACAGCAGATTCTTTCTGGGTGTTTCGCAAGGATTTCTGGGTTGTCTTCGGATTTTTCTGGGTCAGCCGGAATTTTTTTCTTGAAATTCGTCCCCGTCATACTTCATTTTTTAAGTCTGTACCTGCATCTGCCTCTGTTTCTGCATTGGGATTCGATTTTTTTTAATTCCGTGCCAATGCCTCTTCTCAGTTTTTTCGTTTTCCATGCATTGGGAAATGTGCAAGATGGCGTCATTGACCAACTTGATGTTGGAAGGTAGTAAGGTTTTGTGTACTTAGCATCTTCTTAGTACCTCGTTTTTCGTGCCTCAAAAAGCGTGAAGATGGCTTATGGGCATCGATGTTTGTTTCGGTTTTTAATATTTTTTTACCTAAAAAAAATTCTGATGGGTTTTAATATTTTTTTCCTTGAAAAAATCTGTGGGTTTTAATAATTTTGTCCTAAAAAATTATCTGTGGGTTTTTAAATATTTTTTGTCCCTATAAAAAAAAAAAAAAATCACGAGGGTTTATGATTTTTTCCTCAAAAATTGTACTTTGCTGTAGTCTGTTTTTAGTCGCACCTGGAGTTGTGCGAACATCTACACTAGTCTCTTATTTGGAGTCTATTTTCGGGCATCTTGCTCATCTACAATAGTTTGGAGGGTTTGCCGATTTTTTCCTCAAAATCATGACAGTTGTTCTTGGTGTGTCTCTGGTTACAGGGAGGGACAGTTCTCCAACATCAAGTTGGACGGTTGGTGTTGTTTTGGGTATCTCCAGAAGTTCTGCAGTTTTTGGGAGGGTTGGTGGCAGACTCTTCTCAAGTGGCAAAGTTAGTGGCAGGCTCTTGTCTTTTGTTGCAGCATGTTCTGAAAAGAAGGGGGCAACCTTCTCTGTTATTTCTGTTGGTAGTTAGAACGATGACCATTAAGGGAGGGTATTAGAATAATATCTTTCTCTTTGTGCTATTAATGGTCATTTAAGTTGTTTCTAATTTAGCCTCTGGTTAACGATTGTTTCTTTTAGAAACATCGTCTTTGTAACTCTATATAAAGGAGCTTTGTCTCCTTGATTAATTGAACAACATCAATTCTTTGAAATCCATTGCGTGTCTCGCATTGTTTTATTAGCTATCAACCACAAACCAAAAGCCAAACAAAGATAGTGAATAAGTAGGTTAAGGCTATTTGATAAACTATGTCCCAAATCAGCAGGCAGCATGGGTCAAGTGGTTGCACCTTGAAGAGTATTACTACAATACCACCTATCATATGTCAATTGGCATGACTCGCGTCATGGCATTGTGTGGATTCGATGCACTAACTTTTATTGATTTAGTGCGCTAACAACAAGGTAATGCAGCTACTTACTTGGTAGCACAAAACCGAGACGTTTTGATATCACTTGCAGCAGGCTCAAATCAACATCACTTCAATGCAGACCAACACCATATTGGGAGATCATTTGAGTTTGGAGATATAATTTTTCTACACTTGGAGTCTTATAGGCAAACCTCTATTAAGCAAGGAGGGGCTAGAAAGCACAAATGCTACTTCTATGGACCATACAAAGTTTTGAAGAGTGGTTGAAGTGGAGTTGCAAATATGCAACCGAAATCATAATGTTTTCCACATATCATGCCTCAAAAGGATATTGGTCCTACATATAGTCCCAATAGTTGATCTACCACCCTTGGATTATTGTAAAACTTAATAGGACCAATATTTTAATATCCTACTAAAAAACTAGATTGATTATTACAAAGAGTTTCATCTCCTTATATAGAGACTGGAGAAGAAACCACCCAAATGGCTAAACATGACATGACTCACTTAAGCTAAAAAGCAAACTAAAATAATAGAAAGAAAACATTGCCACTAAGGTGGCTTTATTACAACTATAAGCCTTATCTTTTAATAATTTAATATTATTCTAATAACCCCTCTCAAGGCTTACTTCACTAAAAAACATAACAAACTAAAAACACCCCAAACCATGAATATGCCATTCTTCAAAAGCTTTTCTTTGAAAATAGACCATACACCAAGTAGAACTCCATCAAGCTGCCTCAAAACTTCATAAAGATGAAGCTGAGCTAAATTCTTGAGTTCCCATATTACCACCTCCTTGAACTCCTAAATCACAAATCTCTCGAACCATTGGACAACAATCCATGTTGAGCTACTTAACTAAGCTCCATTAATTTGTACCATAACCCTTGTAAGGTTTTGATTCCCAAGACCACAAACTCCAAAGCTAACTAGGTGTAATGTCCCCTTTTTAGCTCGTTCCTGTCTTGATGGTTTAGCCTATTATTTTGGCCCACGTAGGCCAAAGCAAATGGTTGGAGGGTCCAGGTGGGCAGTTGGCAAAGTGTTCTCTTCTCCGGAACTCAGTTTGGTTCAGAATTGGCCTTCGTTTGACTTGGTTTCACACACTTACTATTTATAGTAAGTCAGTGGTTGATCGAGAAGGGACCCTTACTATTTTTAGTAAGGTAGATGGATGCTTAGTGGATGCAATGGTTGACTCCCTGGTTCAAACGGAATCAAGAAATAATGAGTATTTATGGAGTTATGTTATTTTAATTATTAATAAAGTAATACTTTATTAATAATTAATCATGAAAGGCATATTATAAAGTTAAAAAGTCACTTTATATTCAATGGGGCCATGACCCTTCATTTAAGTGACTTAAAGTGCAATTAATGGATTATATTTTGGAGGCAAAATATTAAAGTATTTCATAAAGTTAATGTGCACACAAGTTATATTATTTTAAATGATATTAAAGTGCATTTATTATCCATGAATATGAGAGCCCAAGTTTGAAGACTTATTATTAAGTTTTTAAACACCTAAAAGTGGATTTAAATGCTAAGGAGATTGAGGGTATACAAGGACTAAAAAAGAAAATTCTTTTTCATTTTTTATGTTATTTGACTTGTGCTTTTAGATATGAGAGCTGAGTGCAGAAATATGCAAGGGTTTCAGTCATCTATAGCATTGGAGAACGAAAACTCTTCAGTGTTTGTGCAATTTTGAGGCTGTGCGATACCAGCTGATATTATTGCTTGATAGGGCTTCATCCAGGAGTTCTATTTGTGCTTAAAAGTGAAGAATTTCATCTAGGGTTTGAATTTTTTTGGAGGTTTATCTACAGCAAACCCACCCAGGTATTCACCATTGGCAGCCATTAAAGAGCAGATTGCAAGCTTTTATCAGCTGCTACAGTAACACGTGAACAGTAAAACGCTACAATACCTTGCAAATTTCATGGTCTTTGTGGAGACCAAAATGGAGATGTTTGTTCAGAGTTATGATGAAGATTGAATAAGGGGCCTTTGGCTGCTTCTTCTACATTCTGCAAACCCCTATAGCCGCCTTCATCACCTTCAGATTGGGGTCAATTGATATTCCAGGTCTGTGCCCTTAAAAATATATTTTGTTGCCTGTGAAATAACATGTTGTATTTGCAAAAAAACTGTTTAGTAATGAGTCTAAGACTTGCTGTTGTTATTTGAGGCTGCTACATAGGGATCCCAGTCATTGTATGTTCAGAAAAATGCATATCTTATTTCTGTTACAGTCCCAATTCATATTTCTGGGTAATATTCAGATTGCCTCTGTGAGTCTTAACAAAAAAAGGGTATTGAATAGATGGCTGTCATAGTCTATGATGCATAGAAATGTTCCTTACATGCATTTCTGTGTGTATAAATGCCTTGTTGGGTCATCAATGCAAGCTACAGGAATGTAAAGGTCTGACATCAAAATCTGAGGCTCACTGTCATTGCAATCAGTCCAAATTTTATTCAGAAATTAGTATATTTTATGCTGATAAAATCTTGTATATGTGTATACATTCATTCTATCTTGGCAAAGTATTCAAATATCTATCAAACAAACGTTGATTTGTAAGCCCAAGTACTCAAACAAAGGCAGAAAATTGGTTTTGGTTATATCCCACCTGGGGGAATCCTACACTAGGTAACCATCCATTTTGAGTTTAATCTATATTAAATTCCTTCATGTCTTCCAAGTGTGGGCTTCTTAAAATATATGAAATTCATTTGACATAGTAATCTTTCCAGGCTCTCCTGAAAATGCATATGGAAGATTTTTCAACATGGTGACAATGTGTGTCAGCATTAGCTTCAGAAAGTACCTTAGCATATTTTAATTCAAGATACCCATAGACAAAGTGCATGGTTAGTCTACTCCATCTTCATTGAGCTGGTCATTTAGAGCAACTCCAACAAAAAATTTCATTTCCAAAAAATATTAATAAAACTGAATATTTTCAAACCTTAGTACCTCCTTACCAAAAATTTTAATAACTTTAGGACATTGATCTACATAAAAGCATCACACATAGCATCCATTGCAATCCGCAAGCCTTTAACAATATGCAATTCCTTTTAATAGATTCCCACAAGCCAACCAAGCTTAAAAATTATAAAAGAAGAAATACTCAACTTTAAACATCATGAATCCTTCACATGCAAGTGCATGCAAGCAACATGGAAGTTATTTTGCATGAAAATTCATACACAATTCTTTGAAAAACAAATCAAAAAGTCAACCTGTGATTTAACCTTGAAACCCTCCCGAGTTTTTCCAAAAAAGCAGGTCATGTTGGTATGTGGTGATTGATCATATTGTCGGACTTAAATTTTGCTGACTTTGTTAGCCGCATTTTCTCGTCAAATGAAATTGCTTATTATTAAATAATGGAGTCAAACCATTATTTTGGTATGTAAAATGACCTTTGTAAAAGTGGTTGAGGCATACGAAAAAAATATCTAATCATAATTTGCTTTTCATGGGATAATAAAAGGGAAGTGGACAATTGTTTCGCTGTGGATATAGCTCGTATTGGGTGAACCATGTTAAATCTTTGATTTATTGTGGATTGTTATTTTTGCCTCTTTTATTATGCATTATATTCAATATTGTTTATTACTCCAGTCTGCCTAAACTCTAACGACTGGTATTAGAGCTGTGTATTTTGGTCATTTGGTAGGAGATTTCAAAGTCAAGTGGGAGTAATGGCAGAAGAAGGCAAGTTTAAGGTTGAAAAGTTCAACGGCCAAAACTGTTAATTTTAGCAATCAGATTAATCAATAAATAACAGAAAATCAGAATGCAATGAAGAACAAACACATAACACAGATACCCTGGGAAAACCTCCCTCTTGGAGAAAAAACACACCATCAAAAGGTCTCAGATCTGATTGTATTAGGGCAGAAATAAACAATTACAAATTTGCTCAGCTAGGGCTAGATAGGAGCAGACTTATCTGAATGTTAAACTCAGATCTGAACTTAGCTGAATTCCAATGTAATAATGAGCAGACCCTAGGGCAGAGTAGAATCAGATTTCTTCAGCCTGAAGATGCACGCACAGCATGAAGGGAAGTCACCACCTTTGAGATGATTCGCATGACAAGGAGACCTCCCAAACAAGTTCGCTATGCAAGGAATTAGATTCGCTGTTCTCCAAAGTGAATTCGCTAGTCTTGAATGCTAGCAGATCAGAATTCGTATGGCAGAAGATATTAGCTCAACAGAAGTAGATTTTTGTTAAAGGAGTGAATGTGTTCTAACTTCTAAGGCTTTATCTTGCCTTACATATATATGAGTTACAAATGGTCTAATAGTCTTAGTCGGCCACAAGGAGTTTGGCGCCAAGATGTAATTTGAATTTACAATTACAAGTTACATACACTTTGAGTCTTGCCCTATAACAAGTTACACTTTACATTTTGCTTATGCACCCAAATAGGGCCTGCCCTTTTAATATTACAAGTTACAATTTTGTGCCCAGCCCCAATTACATTAAGTGACCGCATAAGTCATCACAATATACAATAAAATTTAATGGCCAAGGGCCACATTAAAATTTAATACGCTAGGAATCCGACCTAGCTATTTTCAACAAAACTACCAGCTATGGAAAATGCAAATGGAAGCCTATCTACATCAAAAGGATCTTTTCTTCCAATTGGGTGGAAAAGCAAAGAAGCCGACAAATATGACAGATCCAAAATGGGAGATTCTTGATAGAAAAGGCTGAAAAGCACTAGGTGTTGAAATTTGATAGCTAGAATCGGATTATGTGGATTAAATTTTTTAATGTTGCCTAAGTGGCAATTAAAAATTTAAATATATATTGTAATTATCATAATATTATCATGAGCAAATTACTTGTAAAGTATTGGGCTGGGCCCAATTGGAAAACAATGTAACGTGTAATCAATTTATCATCCCAAGGTTGGGTGCCAATATAGAAAAAGGAAATATGAATTTGAGTCAGCCAAATTAGGCCAGCCAACTTGAGCAAAGGATTGATTGAGTCTTGTATATATCAAGACTCAATCTTGTCAACCAAATACAATTCATCATCAGCAAATATTTGCTTTGTTACCCATGGTCTTCTACTAGCGAATTTGTCATCCTAATTAATGCGAATCTGTTCTTGTGGCTGGGAGAATTAGTGTGGAATTTGAGTTGTGAATCTACCTTATATCTGAGCGAACTATTGATCATTCTGAGCTCCATTCCAAACCCGAATCTGATCACCATTGTGGAGCAGACTTGTGCAAATTATGGGCGACTATGTTGGGCGATATTGAGTTGTCTAACTCACTAATTTAGAGCAGCGATCATCCTCTTCTGTGGTGCCGAAACCCTACTTGTGGGATCAGCGAATTAGGGCCTGCACATCAGTGTTTTAGATTGGGCAAAGCTCTGCCCTAGGTTGGTGACTTAATCAAATAAGTAATCTGATCTTCATTGTACTTGTAATTTGCTCATGATTAAAGGATTTTGATCTGGATCTTTGATGCTGGGTTTTTCCTCCAAGAGGAAGGTTTTCCCAGGGTATTTTGGTGTTTTGTGTCTCTTGTGTGTTTACATTTTAGTTAAATTTTGAGTATAACTAATTCTGATCACTAAAATTAACATGGTATCAGAGCTTGGTTCGTAAAATAGTTGTGATCAAATTTGTCAATTTTATTGTCTTTCAGTCTAACCTATTGTTCAAAGTTTAGACAACATGGCTTCTTCTCTTAAGGCTAAAGACAAGTTGGAAGGTTCTGCAAATTATACCTCATGGAAGGTCAGAATGATGATGGCCTTGAATGATCTTGCTGAATATGTTAGCAAGGATGCTAAAGAACCTACTAATGAAAAGGAAAAGGAAAAATGGAAGAAGAAAAACTTTCAGGCTCGAAGGTTGATCATTGATTCCATCAAAGATCATATTGTGTCATCTATCTCCAAGATGAAGTCCGCTAGAGAGATGCTCAGCACATTGGAGAAGATGTACGAAGTCAACAACACTAGTCGCATTCTTGGTGTGAGGAATCAGCTCACTCACATCCGATTGGAGAAAGGGGAATCCATCACCTCCTACTTCATGAGGATGACTGATCTAAAGGATCAACTTTCAGCAATTGGGAAAGAAGTTGAAGACAGCGATCTTACCTTGACTACCCTCAATGGTCTTCCTCTAGCTTGGGAACCATTCATTCAAGGAATCAGTGCTAGGATCGAGCTTCCCAAGTTTGAACGATTGAGGGGAGATTGCATTCAAGAAGAATCTTGACTGGCTGCCAAGGTAGCAATTAGAAGCTCTCATGGAAGAGATCATCACATGCTTGCAACCCAATCAGTCAAGAAGAAAGATGGAAATTGGAAGAAGGGCAACTTCAAGAGGAATAGAGATTTCAAACCTTCAGCAAGTCATGATTCAAGAAAGAAGCCAAGAGATCTTTCACGCATTCGTTGCTTCAGATGTGACAAGTTTGGTCACTATGCGAAGGAATGTCAAAATCAGCCTAAGCAAGGAGAAGCAAACCTGAATGAAGTTGCAGAACCAAAGGATAATGAAGACTTCCTCTTCATTTCTGCCTTATCAAGCAATGTGCTGAGTGACAGCAACACTTGGTTAATAGATAGTGGCGCTTCTAGGCACATCACGGGATATCGAGAACACCTCTCAAATTTGATAGAGAAAGAGTCTAACCTTCATGTGGTAATTGGTGATGATGCTCAGTATTCGGTAAGAGGTTTCGGTAATACTTCCTTAAATTTAGATTCTGGCTTCTCTATACATCTCAATGATATCTTATTTGTACCTGGAATTAAAAGGAATCTTATCTCCATTTCTACATTAGATGATAAGGGTTATCAAGTAGCATTTTCTGAGGGTAGAGTACTTGCATGGCATAAGAAAGCTAATTTTAAATCTGCTCATATCATTGGGTAATAGATATGATAGTTTATATAAGCTTTCAGCTCGTCCAGTTCAAGCCCTCGTTCATGAGACTCCTGAGTCCAACGAACTATGACACAAAAGGCTTGGTCATCTACACTTCCAAGCACTTCCCTCACTTGAGAAGATGGTCAAAGGTATGCCTAAACTTAGTCACCTTCATGATGATACTTGCAAAGGTTGTGCTTTAGGTAAGAATACTAAAAGTCCATTTCATAAAAGTGAAAGTAGAGCTAAAGAAAAGTTAGCACTTGTTCATTCTAATTTATGTGGACCTATGTCTATTGCTTCACCTAGTGAATTCTTATACTATGTAATCTTCATAGATGATTTCTCTAGAAAGACTTGGATTTACTTTCTAAAAACTAAAGAATCTGATGAAGTATTAAGTAGGTTCAAAGAATTTAAGGCTTTAGCTGAAAATCTATCTGGAAAAAGAATTAAAGTGTTAAGATCTGATAATGGAGGTGAATACACCTCAAGTAGTTTTCATGACTTTTGTGAAGAGACGAGAATTAAGAGGGAGTTATGTGTTCCCTAAAATCCTCAGCAAAATGGGGTGGCTGAAAGGAAGAATAGATCCATTGTTGAAGCTGCTAAAGCAATGATTCATGATCAGGATCTGCAAACTTTCTTATGGGCCAAGGCATCTAAGACTGCAGTGTATATTCAAAATAGATGCCCTCATCGAGTGTTGAAGAACATGACTCCTGAAGAAGCCTTCACTGGAGTCAAACCTGACATCAGTCACCTAAGGATTTTTGGAAGTCCTGTCTATGTTCATGTGCCAAAGGAAAAGAGAACTAGGCTAGAGCCATCCGGAAAGAAAGGTATTCTTGTTGGATACGGTGAATCCTCCAAAGCATTTTGTGTCTACGTTCCAAGAGAAAGGTATATTGAGGTAAGTAGAGATGTTACTTTTGAGGAAAATATTGTTTTTAAGAAATCTAAAGGTTCCCTTACTGAAAATGATAAAGAAGTTAATGGTAATCAAGATATGGATGTTGATACTAACCCTGAGATTCAAAGGGAGTCTATTGAGCTTCTTGAACCTATTGAGCATGGTGATCCTTCTGAGCCTCTAGATCCAACTGATGGACCCAGAGATATTGCAATTAGCAAGAAGAGACCACTTTGGGTCAGGAACACAATTCAAGAAGCTGAAAAGTTTTCAGCTCCCCAAGGAACATTTAGAGAAAGCAGGAGACCTCAGACGTTTTCAAACTATGTTGCAATGATGTGCAACATTATTGAGACTGAAACATCAAGTGTAGAAGAAGCTATGAACCAGCAAGCATGGAAGCTAGCCATGGACGAAGAATATCAATCCATCATCAAGAATGATGTATGGGATATTGTGCCTAGACCTGAAGGTAAGTCTGTCTTTTCCTCTAAATGGTTGTTTAAAATTAAACATACTACTGATGAAAGTATTGAGAAATATAAAGGTAGATTTGTAGCTCGTGGTTTTTTCTCAAAAGGAAGGCATAGATTATGAGCAAACATTTGCACCTGTTGCTAGATATACTTCTATTAGAACTATTATAGCTATTGTTGCAGCTAAGGACTGGAAATTACATCAGATGGATGTAAAGACTGCTTTTCTTAATGGTGTCATTGAGGAAGAAGTCTATATTGAGCAACCAGAAGGATATGAGATTCATAATAGAGAATCTCATGTGTGCAGATTGAAGAAATCTTTTTACGGCCTCAAATAGGCTCCTCGAGCTTGGTATGAAAAAATTGATAAGTATTTAGTTAACTTAGGATTTTGTAAGAATGATGTTGATTCTAACCTTTACTTTAAAGTATTTGATGGTAAAATGCTAATTCTGGTTTTGTATGTGGATGATTTATTTCTAACTGCTGAAGATAATCTCATCATTAAATGTAAGAAAGAATTAGCTATAGAATTTGAAATGAAGGATCTACGCCTAATGCATTACTTTCTAGGTTTAGAAGTATGGCAAAGATCTAATGAAATTATCCTTAGTCAAGGAAAATATAATATTGATATATTGAAGAGATTTGGAATGATGGATGGCAAACCTATGTCTAATCCTATGGAAACTAATTTGAAGAAATTGAGTTTATCTGCAACTAACTCTGATTTTGCAGATCCATCGGAGTACAGGCAATTCATTGGATTCTTGATGTATCTAGTTAACACTAGACCGGATATTTGTTATGCAGTGAGTGCCCTCAGCCAGTTCATGAACAAACCGAAGCGTGTTCACCTTGTTGCATCCAAGCATATCCTGAGATATTTGCAAGGCACAAGATTCTCGAGACAACAAACTGTCCTCAAGGGTAGCAAACTTCATCTTGTGGACAGCGAGCTTCATTTGAAGGCTCCGAACTATCATTGATGACAGCGATCTTCATTCTAGAGACAACGAACTATTCTCAAGGGTAGCGAACTTCATCTTGTGGCCAGCGAACTCCATTTGAAGGCTCTAAACTATCATTGATGACAGCGATCTTCATCCTAAAGCAGCGAACACTATCTCTGGGGCAGCGAACCTCCTTAACAGCAGATACCCTATGCTTAGAAATAAGTTTATCATTTGTATATCCTTGGTTGAAGGCATTATCCTATTGTACATAGTTTGTTGGTTCTGATTGCTTCAAGTGTTGAAGCCATATTGTAAGATACTTCTGATTATTGCATAATAAGATCTGAGATCTATAGCTGGGTTTTTCACCTCCAAGAGGGAGGTTTTCCCAAAGTATTCTCGGTGTTCCTTGTGCACATTGTTTTGCTTTCTGTTATTGCTATTTTTTGCTACAGTCTGATCCTAAAATTAACATGATATCAGAGCAAGTTCCTTCTATAAAGCCTAACAGCTTGAAGGTAGATCTTGTATTACTTCTTTTGCAGGACTAGGGCTAGCATGAATCAGCAACAAATCTGGACAATATACCTGCTGGCAAATTGAGGGCATCGATGGGATGATAGCAAGAATAAGATTTCAGGTGTTCTCATTCCTCTATTCTCAATTGTAGGGTCCACTTTGTTTGGAGATTTGCATTTGATTGCCTTATTGCCATTGGTATCTTATCTAGTGCACAAAGTTCTCTTGCTTGTTAACTACTTCATCTGAGGGTGCTTTCATATGGCAGTTTGTCCACTTGTTTTCAGATCTCAGTATTCCTTTAAGGGCTGCATAGCTATCTTCCTAGGGTTTGTAACAATCACCCTAGTTCGAGCTTTGTTCTTGTGTTAAGAATTTGTTCTAATCCACTTTGAATTATTGAAGTTAGTTATGCCCTACTCTCTATTTTGAGTATGTTTATCTCTCAACCTATTTGATGTGGTTTATGCATTGATCTAAATACATCCTTGGCACTTAAGACTTCAGCATGTGTATTCAGATATAAATCTAGGAGTATTATGATGGATATAATAGCAAGCACAAATAGGAAGATGAATACATTTATAGGAGATTCAAAAACATGGAACCTTAATCATTGGTATGGTAGGCATGTAAAGGTAAAATGTCTTAGTCGCCCTATTTAGTATCTATGCCCAATGATGACCTTACTATCTTCATATTATGATCTGATCCCCTATGATACTTGTTGAATAGTTCTAATGCACCGTATTCTATCTAAGTCTTGAAATGATCAATAGTCTTGCGGCTCTGGAATTATATACTCTTATGGTGTGTCTCTTGATTTGCATCAAATCTTTTATGGGTTGTATCTTTTGTTCTATGAGTGTTTTATGTTTGGATAAAGTGGTCATGTAGGGTTGTGACTGTGCAACTCTTGGTTCTCATCAGCTCTTTGTAAAAGCTATCATGATCCTTGTTATATTTTTATTTTAACCTTTCTCTGCTCCTCTTGTGTAGAGGATTGCCGTTAGCTCTAATGCATTTTTTGTCATGGCTTTCATCATCCTCACATAATATTCATTGTGACATTATCTCTTCAATTTAAGCATACTGCCTATTACATTCTTTGAAGTAAGTATTCTCTTGATGATGAAACCTAAGATGAATGAGATATCTAACTTATTGAAGTTGGCTTTCGATCATACGCTTGTGCTCAACTACAATGTGTATCCTTTTTTGAGTGGTTGATACTCATATCTGATTTTACGCATTGGCTGGAAGGACAATTTGGCTTATATACCTTGCTTATGGATTTTGTAAAATGTTTTCTGAAGTCATACACTTGCCTTAGTTTTTTGATATAGCTAACTCTCTGTTATTCAAATATGGAAAACAATTTTAGAATGTTGTGTAGGTTTACACTATGGTTGAAGTTGATCATAGACTGGCAATATCCATTTGAGCAATCTTGGCATATGTTGTCAATGGTGGAAGTCTAGTCAATAAGGAGATAAGTTACTCATGTTGATGCTTCTCTTCAAGAGATTCTTGAATTACCATGCCTACAAGCTTAAGAGGGAGCTTGGTTTCTTCACTTGAAGGTATGCCTTGATCATAATGATTGTGCTATGGGTCCATTACCATGCCTACAAGCTTAAGAGGGAGCTTGGTTTCTTCACTTGAAGGTATGCCTTGATCATAATGATTGTGCTATGGGTCCATTTCGTAAAAGTGAAGTAAGGAAAAGATTGGCATTTCTCATCTTTGATTTATGGCTGCCTTCCTTGATTGATTCTTATATTATGCAATCTTCATGAGACTTGATTACCACAATTTTATATTAAGAATCAAGAGGGAGTTCCATATGGAAGTTTTTGAAAATATGAAGCTAGATGTGTAGCTCATAGTTAGAAGGAAACATTTGCTCTTGCTGCTAGACATACTAATATTAGAACCACTTTAGCTAATGCTACAGGCTGGAAGTTAGATATAAAGACTGTTTTCTTAATGTTGTCTATATTGAATAACTAGAAGGTTATGAGAATCAAGATAGAGAATCTCATGTGTGCAGATTAAAGAAAAGCTTTTTACGGCCTTAAGCAAGCTTCTTGAGATTGGTATGAAAATATTGTCAAGTATTTGATTAGTTTAGGATCTTGCAAGAATGATGCTGATTCTAATCTTCACTTTAAAAGTATTCAATAGTGAACTGCTAATTCTGTTTCTTATATATATGTGAATGATTTATTTCTAACTATTGGAGATAGTCTCATCATTACATGTAAGAAAGAATTAGCCACTGAATTTGGAATGAAAAATCTAGGCCTAATGCATTACTGTCTAGAACTAGAAGTATGGCAAAGATCTTATCCTTAGTCAAGAAAATATGTCATTGATATGATGGATTGTAAATCTATGTCTACTCCTATGGAAACTAACTTAAAGAATTTGAGTATTTCTGCAGCTAATTCTGATTTTGCAGATCCTTCAGAGTACAAGCAGTTGATTGAATTCTTGATGTATCTAGTTAACACTAGACCATATATTTGCTATGGAGTGAGTGCACTTAGCCAATTCATGAACCAACCAAAGCATGTTCACTTGGTGGTAGCCAAGCACATCCTGAGATACTTGCGTGGAACAGTTGGCTATGGGCTGAAGTATCCAATCAACACAGTGATCAATTTGGAAGGCTACTCTGATTCTGATTGGGCTGGAAGTGTTATTGACAAGAAAAGCACTTCAGGAATTTGTTTCAACTTGGGTTCCACTATGATCTCTTGGGTCAATAGGAAACAGTCCTCAAGTTGAATACATTGCTTCAAGTGTGGCAACTAGAGAAGCAGTTTGGCTTTGCAAACTTCTTGTTGGGTTGTTTGGACAACCTTGGGAATCCACTGTTATTTATTGCGATAATCAGAGTTGTATTAAAATGTCTAATAATCCCGTGTTTCATGACAAGTTAAAACACGTGCAAACTCGTTATCACTATGTTCGTGATATGGCACAAAGAGGTGCCATCCAGCTGAAATATATCAGCACTGATGAACAAGTTTCAGATGTTCTCACCAAGCCTCTAGCTCAAGTGAAGGTTGAGTACTTCAGAGAGAAACTTGGAATTGTCAAGAACACAGTATTGATTGAGAGGGAGTCTCAATCCTAGTGATGCAATTTAGTTTGCATCTTCCACCCTCTGCAAGCAATGCAAGGTGACATTGTATTCTTCTCTGGGAGAAGGCTGAGGTGTAAGACCTCTTCCACCCTTTGCGGGCAATGCAAGGTGACATTGTATTCTTCTCTGGGAGAAGGCTGAGGTGTAAGACCTCTTCCATCCTCTGCGGGCAATGCAAGATGGACATCACAAAATGAGTTCATGATATTTATGTGTTTTATTGCAGGTATACTCTATGGAGCTTATACATTCATCCTTGTGGTCAATGCAAGATGAAGGTCATGAATGGATCATGATAAATGGCAGCTATCCTCCCTAGCTAAGAGGGAATGTTAAAAATTGTAGCTAGCTCGGATACCTGACTATTGAATTTTAATGTTGTCAATGACAATTAAAATTCCTATGTATTACCTCTCATGCAATCTGAACCACTTGGGGCTGGGCCCAAATACATGTACATGTAATTATGTCTTGCTATGAATATTGGGCAAGACCTATATATAATGTAACTTGTGGATAGGACAGGCCCTATAAATGTAACTTGTAATTTGGTCTGACCTTGATTGGGCGATGTAACTTGTGGTCCTATATTGAATGTAACTTGTAACTTGTGAATAGGGCAGGCCCTATCTTTTGTATCTTGTAATCTTAACCCTATGCTTTGGCGCCAAGTTGAAAGGGCCGACCTAGAGTGAATTGGGAGGCTGAGTCACATATATATACAAAGGCTTAGTCATTGAATCCAGATACACATAGCGAATTGTCTTCAATCAGAAATTATTTCCTTCATTCGGCAAATTGTTTCTCTGAGTCAGTGAACTATAATTTAAGGATAGCGAACCATCTTGCAATGACAATGAACAAGGTTCTAGAGACAGTGAACTGTCCTCAAGGGTAGCGAACTTCATCTTGTGCACAGCGAGCTTCATTTGAAGGCTCCGAACTATCATTGATGACAGCGATCTTCATTCTAGAGACAGCGAGCTATTCTCAAGGGTAGCGAACTTCATCTTGTGGACAGCAAGCTCCATTTGAAGGCTCCGAACTATCATTGATGACAGCAATCTTCATCCTAGAGCAGCGAACACTATCTCTGGGGCAGCGAACCTCCTTAACAGCAGATACCCTATGCTTAGAGATAAGTTTATCATTTGTATATCCTTGGTTGAAGGCGTTATCCTATTGTGCATAGTTTGTTGGTTCTGATTGCTTCAAGTGTTGAAGCCATATTGTAAGATACTTCTGATTATTGCATAATAAGATCTGAGATCTATAGATGGGTTTTTCACCTCCAAGAGAGAGGTTTTCCCAGGGTATTCTTGGTGTTCCTTGTGCACATTGTTTTGCTTTCTGTTATTGCTATTTTTTGCTATAGTCTGATCCTAAAATTAACACTCTTGATTTTGTACTCATTGCCAGCAAGTTGGAATATCTTGGTCAAAGATGTAAATAACTATCTCCAGTTCAAACACTTTAAAGTTTAATAATGTTGTTTATGTTATCCTTTGCAAGGAAATGCGACCAAAAAAGCACAAGTGAGACATCAAGTAATGCGTTAACTATGGAGAACAGAGAAAGACAAAGGAAGAGATAAAAAGCCAAACAAATCGTGGGAATCAAAGAAGGGAAAATCCAAATCTAGAGTAAGACTAGAGCATTGGTATTGTGCGAAGAAAGGACCCTGAAGAAAGATTATTGGTCTCGAAACGGAAAACAAGGAGGACAACAAGAAAATAACAACGAAGCAAATGTGGCAGGTGATGTGTTGCAAGATGATTTGATTCTTTCTTTAGATAATATTAATAATTCTTGGTTGTAAGATTCAAGATCTTCATTTCATGCCACACCCCATAGGATATATTTTCTAAATTATGTTCAAGGTGATTTTGGACAAGTTTTTGGGTGATGATGAATTGCAAAATTGTTGGAAATGGTAAAATATAGATAAAATTGCCAAACAGAAATTAATGATTGTTAAGAGAAGTGAGGCATGTTCCTGATTTGAGAAGAAATCTAATTTTAGCGAGACAATTAGGAAGTGAAGGTTGCATAGTTACATTTACAAACTAATCCATGGAACGTCACTAAAGGCTCGTTGATAATAGCAAAATGAGAAAAGGTAGGTACATTGTATCTATGTACTGGTAATTCTAATTTTTATATTTCTTTAGCTTCCGCAGTAATAGATACAACATTATGGCACTATAGGCTTCGGTACATGAGTAAGAAGGGGATGAGGATTCTCCATTCTAAGAATTTATTGTCAGGTTTGAAGCAAGTTGATTCGGATTTTTGTGAAACTATGTTTATGGAAAACAAAAGAGAGTCAAATTTCTAGAAGTTGGGAAGGAAAAGAAGAGTGAAAACTTAGAGCTTGTGCACTTAGATGTATGGGGATCGACTTTATCATCTCTTGATGTCTCTTATTTTTATGTTACTTTAATTGATGACACTAGTTAAACTTGGGTTCATTTCATTCCGAAAAAAATTGTGTATTTAATACTCTTAAGAAATGGAAAGCTTTAGTTGAGAATGAGACAAGAAATAAGTTGAAGTGTCTCAAATTAGATAATGAAGTGAAGATTACAGCAAAGATTTTGATAGTTATTGTTCAAACCTAATCAGTTAGGTCCCGAGTTGGTATAAATATATGTAAGATCTCATTGTAGATCACAGGCAAGGAGCGAATAATGTAATTATCATTTGTGCAGAGGATTTGGTCGATCATAGGTGATCGAGTTGGGTTTATGTAAGAGGTCTTAGACCTCCGGTATTGAGCTTAACCGGAACTGTAATCTGGCATGTTTGATGCTATCATAGGCAGTTCTTTCCGGATTGTTGTCCAAATATTTTGAGGTGGATGACCTCTCTGTAGCCAGTGAGACTCCATTGTGATGAGCAGTGCGCTCTAGGCAGTGTGCCTTCCTGCATGTGCAGGCCCCTATTGTAATCATATACTTTCTGCAGAAGTATCATCTGACTGCGGGTAGGGTTTCCCACCGTAGTTTTTCCCTTTACCGGGTTTTCCACGTATAAATCATGGTGTTATGTGTTATGGTTGCATGGTATTGATTCTCTGGTTTTCAATTATGCTTTAATGATTTATCGGTTATTCTGGTAAAAGGTTTTAAGTGCTTTAATTCACACCCCCCCCCCTCTCAGTTGTTCACCGGTTATCCAATCAATTGGTATCCGAGCTATCTTTTGCTCCAAATTGATGAAATAATGCTACTACTCAGGGGGAGTGGTCAGCCTTGAGATTTAGAGTTTTCATATTCTGTTTGATATCTATGTCATATCTTTGGCATTGCTTTCAAAGGGGGAGGAATATATGTGAAAAAACATTGCTATCTATTTTTCAGATTGATTGCACTCCTTAGGGGCAGTTTGGCCGTATTTGGTCTTTTGAATCAGATTTGGTTCAAAGCTTCATTGCTATATCATTTTATGGGAGATTGTTGGCTGTCTTCCATAGGGGGAGACTTGTTTGGCATTTCTTGGCACTTTGTTGTTTTTCACATCTAGTGTTGTCATCAATGCCAAAGGGGGAGATTGTTGGCAATATGAAGGAATTGATTATGTGTTGCATTGATGTTTTGTCATTGATGTCAACAGTAGATGTTATGATTGTTTACCGGCTTCCGATAGAAGGATTGGATTGGGAAGATTATCAGTTGATTGTCACCGGTATGATCTGGATGATGGAATAAGTTTGTATGAATGGTTCATATGCTTCTAAAGTATGTTTCAGTCAGTTGGTATTGACTTGATCGGATGCTATCTTATGTTCTAGTAAGCCTGCTTTATAGGTCTGGTAAGGGTTTCACCGGCAGAGCTTTATTGAAGATCTTTGATGAAATGCATAAGTGGTGTTGGTGCAGCTTCTAGAAGGGATTCGGGATGCTGATGGTGATTGTGTTCGTGCCTCGACTGATTGGTGTCATTGCTTTGGCGTGTGGGGATCTAATTTAGGTCCGGTGCTATCTAGGTTATGGACTAGTTTCATGTAACGTGTTGGTGGATCCTCTAATGCGCTTTTGGGATATTTATTGATTGCATGATGTTTGTTTGGCCTTAGGCCGACATGTTTTATGATTTTATTTCAGGATTATGTAATGGATCTATTGAATTATCATTTGGGTGGCCAACCTAATCGGTTAGGTCCTGGGTTGGTATAAATAATTGTAAGATCTCATTGGATCATAGGCAAGGAGCAAATAACGTAATAATCATTTGTGCAGAGGATTTGGTCGATCATAGGTGATCGAGTTGGGTTTATGTAAGAGGTTTTAGACTTCCGGTATTGAGCTTAACCGGAACTGTAATCTGGCATGTTTGATGCTATCACAAGCAGTTCTTCTTTCCGGATTGTTGTCCAAATATTTTAAGGTGGTTGACCTCTCTGTAGTCAGTGAGACTCCATTGTGATGAGCAGTGCTCTCTAGGCAGTGTGCCTTCCTGCATGTGCAGACCCCTATTGTAATCATATACTTTCTGCAGAAGTATCATCTGACTGTGGGTAGGGTTTCCCACCGTGGTTTTTCCCTTTACAGGGTTTTCCACGTATAAATCATGGTGTTATGTGTTATGGTTGCATGGTATTGATTCTCTGGTTTTCAATTATGCTTTAATGCTTTATCAGTTATTCCGGTAAAAGGTTTTAAGTGCTTTAATTCACATAATGTGACCTAAGACACAAGAGGAGATGGACTACATGTCAAAGGTTTCGTACTCTTCAGCAATTGGCAGCTTGATGTATGCCATGGTGTGCACAAGGCCAAATTTTGCACATGCAATGGGAGTTGTGAGCAAGTATATGAACAATTCTGGCAAAGAGCATTGGAATGCAGTAATGTAAATTCTCGAGTATTTGAGAGGTACTACTACTTAGGCAATATGTTTTGGAGGCTCACATGTTGATTCAAAATTAACAAGTGATATTGATGGCAGGGGGAGCACCACAAGATATGTGTTTACAGCAGGTAGAAAAACAATTAGTTGGATTTCATGATTGCAAAAGGTTGTTGCACTTTCCACAACAAAAATGGAATGCATTGTTGCTACAAAAGATATTAAAGAGATGATTTGGTTACAATGGTTTATGTTGGAATTGGGAAAGCAGTAAGAGAATAGCATATTGTATGATGATAGTCAAAATGCCATTCATCTTGCAAAGAACTCATCCCTTCATTCTAAGACTAAACGTATACAACTCAAGTACCATTTCATACAAGCAATTTTAGAAGATGGACAGTTGAAGCTAGAATCTTGCAAAAATGTTAACAAAGGCAGTAAGTCAAGAGAAACTGATTTCCTACTCAGTTTTTGTTGGCCTTCATGAATGATAATGTTAGAAATGAGAAACAAGCCAAGTCCAAGTGCGTCAATCCAATGGGAGCTACAAGTGCAGCAACATTACTACAAGATTAGTCTCCAAGTAGGAGATTGTTTGGTGTGGAGACTAATCAATGTCCATGTGGGAGATTGTTGGTATGTGGCGACTGATCATGTTGTTAGGCTTAATTTTTGGTGATTTTGTCAACCGCAGTATCCACCCAAATCAAATAACCCATTATTTAATAAAGGAGTCAGCCATTATTTTGGTATGTAAACTGACCTTTGTTAACCGCCAAAAAGACTTAATGAATAAGTGGTTGTGGAGTAAAAAATTATCAAATTGTAATTTGTTCTTCACAAGATAATAAAAAGGAAGTGGACAGTCGTTTCTCTATGGATGTAGCTTGCATTAGGTGAACCACGTTAAATCTTTGTGTTATTGTGAATTGTTATTTTTGCCTCTTTAATTCTGCATTATATTTAATATTATTTATTGCTCCAATTTGCCTAAACCTTAACAGGCTGCAAATTATACCAAGACTAGCTCACGATTTTCACCCTTTGATACAACTAGTAAATTCATGTGAGCCCCCACTTTGATACCATATTGTAAAGATTAATAGAACATGATATTTTACTATTCTATTAAATAACTAGATTGATAATTACAAAGAGTTTCATCTACTTATAGAGATTGGAGAAGAAACCACCCAAATGGATAAACATTACATGACTCACTTAAAGCTAAAAACTGAACTATAAAAATGGAATGAAAAAACCTGCCACTAAGGTGGCTTTATTACAACTGTAAGCCTTATCTTTTAATAATTTAATATTATTCTAACATAGATGATGACGAGAAACTTATATTGCTGTCAAATGCCATCATTGGCATACAAGAGGAAAAACCAAGGAGCGAGACCATCACTAAGTACTTGGGTACATTGGAAGGGCATACCTGCAAAGGATGCCACTTCAAGGGGCAAAAAATCTTTGAACATCCAACACTGCATTGCTTGTGAGCAAGCAATCCTAGGAAATGTTCCCTTACATTAATTCATCCTCCAGAATCCCATAGGACCATTTCTATATTTTTCCTAATAGGCTAGAGAAAAAAGTCTCCTTAAAGAGAGGTTTATAATTTGCAAAAAACTAGCAATAAAAAATGAAAAATATTTAATGCCATTTTTGTTTGATTTCATCAATTTCTAACAATGCATTATGAGAGTTACAAATTGACTTTTCAAAGAGAATGGTTATGCTGTCAAAGTAGGGGCACTAAGTTGTGGTGGCATTTGACTTTAAGGGCATTTGCTATTCTGGGAATGCACGGAATTGGACCCTTTTGCACCACTAAATGAGGCATTTTGCTCTTAGAAGTCCCTCCACTTCGGTGGTTATAACTGTATAGTGTTATGTAGCTGATTTGAGGACGAAATCCCTTGAATCTCTAAACCAAAGAGTGAAACCCCTTTGGCTCCATTCAGCAGTCTAATCCAGGAGCTGCAACAGTCTGACGATGATCTCTTTCTTCATTTTTGACAAGCGTCTGGTAGTCTATCACAGCTGTATACAGTACACAGTGAATCAGTTATGGAGAATTGTTTGTAGGTCATTGCATGTGGTGCAAGTTTGGCATGGTCATATGCTGTCATCTATCTGTGTAATCCAATTTTATGTTGTCTATAAAAAACAATATTTCAGTGTAGTGTGGCTCACAAATTCATGTGCAGTAAGTTATAGAATTTTTGTAGAGGTTATTACAGATACTTGCATTAGTGTGTGTTGGGATTAAGGTATCTCAACCTTAGAGTCTCAACATTGATTAATTCTTGATTATTTTATTACTTATTTCCTAAGTATAAACTTACTATGTTGCTATATCACTTTGTGGAACCCTATTGTGAGTTGGCTTCCTACATGTGAAGTGAGGAACATGAAATTGTGCCACTTATCACCTAGGCACTCATCTTGGACAAAGGAATTTGTAAAATTCCTCGGAGGTGCACTTTGGTGACATGTGTCCTTGTATGTTAACTCTTGCCAAGATTGGGAAATCGCTATGTCAAGACTAAAGAATCATGGGGAGTTAATGTTTGGCAGCTGGTATTTATTGTTGAGTTTTGTTTAGCAGGTTTCTATGTGCGTTGGGTATGCCCATAATTGAACTACTCACCAAGGCCCAAAAAAAAAACTTGGGAAAAACTTGGCCAATACTCAGCAAAAACTTGGCAAATAACTCAGGAACTTAAAAAATTGCTTAAATTTAATTAGAAATGCATTTTTTTGCAAAATTCAATGAGAAGATGCATCGAATGAGTCAATAAATGAGAACACAAAAGAAATAAGCTAAGTCTAGATATATTTAAACGCAAAGTGGGTACAAAATCGCATCCTCATGAGGAATGTTGATGGCTGGAAGCAAAATAGTAAATAGTTTTTGTAGAACTAAAAGTAAATATATCAATACAATTATATCTTTCTCTTGCCAACTCTAGTAAAAACTAGGGGAGAGGAAGAACTAGAGGGTCTAGTTCTAGAATTTTTGTTGTGGGAGTGACTGTGCCTACTCGCTCAGTATGATTGGCTCAAGCTATGGCTCATCCTCCATCTTGGATGTAGCTTTGCCTCTAGTTGCACTTGGCACTGGCAATGGCTCCTCATCCTCCTCAATGTCATCCAGTGTGAAACCAAATCCACCCCCTCCTCCTCCGTAGCTTGCATCTCCAAGTCATTGATGTCATCCTCTATAAACAACAGAGGTTGCTCCTGCGATGTCCAATCACTGTAGGGATCTATATCATCCAAATCAATTGGACCAGCCAGTGCTTCCTCTACCTTCCTTATGTGCAACTGAAGATTATATTACACAAAGACAAGCTCATTGAGAAGCTTTTGAGCTAGCTTGCTCCTCTTCTTCGTGTGGATGGCCTCACACAAGCTCCAATTGCGCTTACAATTGGATGAACTAGAAGGAAGACATAAGATTTTGAGAGCAAATTTTTTGAGATTTGGGGTATTTCCACCCCAACTTTGCCACCAAGCATCTACAAAATAAAATTAGGTTGAAGGTAGCACCCCTTGCGGGGTCTAAAGGTGAGAAAGAGAGGGGTAGAGAGATAGGTCTAGATCTTGGGGGAGAGAGGAGAGAGTGAGATGGAGAGTGGTAGAGAGGGGGATAGAGGAAGAGTGAATAGGGAGATAGATAGGTCTAAAATTCGAGGCAAATAAAGTGAGTGAAATAGAGAGAGCGAGAGAATGTTGATGGGAGCCTACTGATTACTGAAATTTGACTATCTGAAAATTTAAAAGATCTAAAACCTAGAATTTGCATTATAACTCCTAGAGATCTGAAACCACTCTCAAACATCTTGTCAATATATACATGAAATATAACTTAAAGTATAAGACTTATACTTAAATGTTATATTTCATGTATATATTCTGATGAAGAGAATGAGACTGACTTGAAAAAAAAACCATTGGATAATTTTTGACATGTTTGGGCCTTTTTTTTAATGCAGCTGAATTTTTTCTGGAAACTCACCGAGTTTTTGTGAAAAACTCGCCAAAAAACTCAACAAGTTTTTCCCAAGAACTCGGCAAGTTTCTTCTGCAAGTCAATGGCGTAAATCCTCGCCAAGCAAAAAAACTCGTGAGTTTTTGAAAACTCGCAGAGTTTTCGGCGAGTAGTCCTTCTATGGGTATGCCTAATTATGGCTTTGGCAGTTTCTATGCAGTGGGTGTGGTGTATATGGAAAGTTACCATTATGGAAGGACAGGTGTTAGTGCTTTGAAAGTTACTATTTGCAATGTGTCATGGTTATGACAAGTTGCTATTTTAAACAACACTTGACTACATAGGCATGGAAGATGGTTTTGGAAACCATCGGAACCTACCTTTCATATGTGAGCTCTATAAATATGTCAGTGCCTTAGTTGTTTTTGTTCAAACACTTTGTTTATTTTCTGAGACGTCGTTATGCTGCCAGAATTGCTCTAGAATTCTCTGTTGTTGTAACTACTCCTGAAGAGCATTGGCTCTATTCATTGTATTGTAATCTTTGTTACTGTAATACAACTGAGTTCTCTGTTTTGGAGTGTAGGCTTTTTCCAGTAAGGGTTTTCCCACGTAAGTTTGGTGTTATGCTTCTATGTGTTTACTTGTTTGAACTTGATATTGCTTATGAGTATCTACTCTGTAACTGATTAAAGGGTTTGTAAGAAAGTTTTGCATTCACTCTCGTGTTAGATTTAGCATTGGAAGCATTATTCCACACTTAGCTTCCTTTAAGTGTGCTGGTTATGCAGACATTTGGCTAGGTCTTCTATCTGTTTTTATATATGATTTATGGTTTGGCTCATGTTAAGTTCTCTGCCTGCATACACATTCTGGGTTTTGAATGCAGGATTTTGGTAGTTATCTTTGTATATATCTTTTTTTTAAATGATATAGGGTTGGGGCCCCTTAATAGAACACTGGATCTTCCATTTTTTTTTTTAAAAAGATAGATTTAGTACATATTTCTTCCCTTCAATTTCAAGAAATTTCCAAAATAACTACTTGGAGTCCAAGCCAACCTCGTCAAACAAATGGTTAGCATTTGACTAGATGCAAAATAATGTGTAAAAACTAGATGAAAAGTAAGAGACCATGCATTCGGTACTTCAGAAGTTTAAAGCTTATATGAAACAAAACCAATTAATTTTGTACGTTATAAACAAAACCTAGTGAATCAGGTTTACCATATCCGTCAGTGTAGCCCAGAAATATAATAGACTTGGCCACGTTGACAAAATTAGTCTGTTTAATTTAGAAAACTAACCTACCCATATTATTATATGAAAAAAATCAGATGTGTGATTATATAACCCCTAATGCCTTCTGATTATTCTACAAAGTACGTGAGATAAAAAGGTCAAAGAAGAAATGACTAGCTAAGGAAAATAATCATGAAAGTGATGAACTGAGCATTGACGAGCGAAAACACTCTTAACACAATGATAACACAAAATAACATACAGTACCAAACTATCGAAGCTGCAATTGCACAATCTTGTCAGGCAGAAATCATTGGCTTACCAAGTAGTTTTCGATATATTTTTTTGATACAATTGATAGACGGCAGCTCCAGATTGAACATCCCATAATACAAGATTCTTGTCCTGGTTGTTAGATGGTCGACGGAATGTCTGCAAAAGCTTCCCTTGAGGAGAAAAGGCTACAGCAATGATACCAGGAACCCCAATAGAACAAATCTGAGTGGCTCCGTCACAATCATAGACGACGACACTGCTTTCTGTGATAACTAGAAGTTTACTCCCATCATCACTAAACTTTGCAGAAGTGCATGTCACCCTGCAACCATTCAGTAGATTAAAAACAGTACTCTACATATCATAAACACAGCACCCTGCCACATTCAATGTATTAGAAAATACTGAGATAAACTTGCCAATAAATTCATGTTATGATGCCGACCAATGTTGGAAGCATGTTGTATGCTTTCCATGTTGTATAGTTGGTTAAGGCTATGGAGACTAATGATCAGAAAAAATTTAAGCATTTTGGAGCTAGTGAAATCAGGAAATTACAATTTTCTGATTCTGAAAAAAAATTGGGTGCATGTATATGTTTTTAATTTTTTCCCATGGTTTTTAAGCATTAATGCAAATTGTGAAACCAATTTTTGATTGTCTCTATTAATATCCACACAAGTATAAGGGTTGAGAAGAGCTTTATTATTGTATTGAATAGTAAAGAGGATTATTGTGCTGGGTTTTTAACCCGAATGGATTTTACCAAGTGAAATACTATATACTGTGTGTGTTCTGTTTTTTATTTACTTTAGATTCTATGTGCATTGTTTCTTGAACAAGTTTATCAGGTTTCATCTTCCTACAACCAAATAATAATTAAGATCTCAGCTCAACTCACTGCCAAAGCATTAGATTAAAACAATCAATCATAGCAGGTATTGGAACCAGTAAAGCTTACATTGCATTCTGCAAAGCATAGTTTTTTACTATTGAAAACCACACCTCCACACACACATATAGATAATATTATTTATATTGGTATTGGAAGTTAACCTAAAGCCCTAAGGGCATTTAATTCCAGACTGCCTTATAATTTTATTTAAAAAGTGCAGCTTAAATTCCACATATTTTTTTCTCTATTGCCAATAAAAATTAACAAAATTTAACCCCAAAGGCAACTTAATCAAGACCGCCTAATCAGTTTTCAAAGAAAATCACTATGAACCAACTAAAGTCTTAACTTGAAATGAAATCTATAGTTGAAAATTATAGAAACATTCCACATCAATTACATCACAACTACAAGAATTTGCAATACTTAATTTCAATCTGCTCCTATAAAGGATTTTGAATCACTGTGATCCTCAATAGTATCTATTCTGGCTATCCTTTCGAGTCCAATTGATCAACTTTGGTGATCTGCTTGCACTAACATAACCCATTGCTTCTGTATTCCAATAATGTTTCCCAAAACAGATATGTCATCCTTTTAGCACTGATTAAAGAAAACATTCACTTCCGAAACGCGGTCAACCATATTAAAACAATATTGAGTCTCACAAATTTCCTTCAACATTCTCTCCAATCTCTATGAAGCAATATCATACAACAATTTAAATAAAGATTATATTTTGAGAGGTTTACAGACTCATACTTTTCAAGTTTTACGGCTGGCTCTCCGTCTTTGAAAGGCGGGCCAACAAGAAGGGATACGCCTTCTGGCCCTCGAACTGCAAATCAAAAAGTTTATGGAGAAAAAATAAAGCATAAATTTTACGCTCATTTCAATGACTGTGACAATCAAGTAAAACACTGAATAAAGGTTACCAATATAGTTCAACGGGGCTGAAGAAGGCTCCATTTCTTCAGGTTCTGAGGACGTCTAAGCACCTCGGCCTCTATCTATTATGGAAAACTGGTTTCCTTTTCGCCAAATCTTGAATTAAAGCAGCTGTGATTCGAAAAAGATTCGACGGAGGAGATTGGGAAGCTTTTAATCTTTTAGAATGGATTCGAACCCGCGGCCATTTGATTTTTTTTAACATTAAGAGAGAATTAAAATTTGTGAATTAATATTATATTTTTTAGTTTATAGGTTATTTTATGAGAACTTTCTTCTAAATGGATTTATATTATAGGCATATTTCTTTTTAAGTATTTGCATGGTATTTTTTGTTTAATAAAAGTATTGGTGAATGCTATGAATTTAGGGGAATTGGAATGGACACTCAATAGGTGAGGGGCGTCAATACGGGTGCATCCTAACTTCAGGGGTCCACGTGGATCCGGAGACCAACTTTGACCCTCGCCCAGCTAAACCGGTGAGTTGGCAACCCGGAATCGTGAGGTGGAAGGTCAGTCAATTTTTTAGCCACGTGTCTGGTGCGCATTGGTTTGAGGTGGTGAAATAGTGTTGTTTTGTACCCCTGACCGGAACGTTGGCAGACCCACCCCGGTAGCTGTCGACATCTTTCGTCAATCTCGAACGCGGTTTATGCATGGCAAATTTGTAGACGGCAACCCATTTCACCGAGCTCTCCCTCCAAAAATGATGCCGCCACTTTCAAACTTGCCAACCTGTCGCATTAACTCTGCATCCACTCGCCCTACGTCCAACTGGCCCATCACATTTTTCGAGCAGAGAGGCATTCATGGCATTCATCTCCTCACATTTCGCTCCTGCGAAAGGTCATCCATTTCACGCACTTTCTCATTGAAGGGTTTACATTACCTCACCTCCTACTCGCCATGGCATGCAACCAAATCGGCAAGGACCCAAAACGTGTGCACCTTTGACCAAGTAAAGGATTTGTTTTTCTCCTTCGAATTTTGGACTGTGCTCGATTTTTTTGCCCTCCTTTGACTGTTTGATGTTTCCTTTGGTTTTTGCAGGGTTCGGCTGTGACGAGTATGCATTGCAGTGGCTATGGCAGACCAACGACAGCTCCCCCTTCGACCCAGGTGAGGAAATTTCCTCACTAAGGCATGTCGATTCCAGTTTTTTGTTTGAAGGCTACTTCCCTTTTCTATTTCGGTATTTTTTTTTTCATTCTTTGTCTTTCCGCAAGTCTTTGTGTTTCTGAGCACAACACGATGTGTTTTTTACCACAATTACATGCCAAAAGGGAATCATAATCCTATGTTCAAGGTCTGTTGTTCTTTTTTTTGCTCACTGCTGCGAGAAGATGGGTTTACATTTATTGCATCTCTGTATGTATTGATGGCTTCTAATCGATGTACAACTGAATTTTGTTTGAGGGTTCAAGGATTTGAATTGATATATGTTGGAATTTTGTTTGAGGGTTTGAGGGTTCGAGGATTTAAATTGATATATTTGTTACATGGTTTCAATGCTCGA
Organism: Cryptomeria japonica; assembly: GCF_030272615.1. NCBI lineage: Eukaryota > Viridiplantae > Streptophyta > Pinopsida > Cupressales > Cupressaceae > Cryptomeria > Cryptomeria japonica. Next base: position 40,911,450 of record NC_081410.1, on the reverse strand, counting down.
ATGCTTTGGAGAGTTCAATGCCTTCGGTTTCCAAGGGTTTCACTATTTCACTTTTCAAGAGATTGATTAGGATTTCAATGGTGCAAATAATTGAATTTGTTGAATGTTTCAGTGGTGCAAATGTTTCAATTTGTCAAATGTTGGAATTTTTGAGGGTTTATGGGTTTCTTGGTTTCAATGGTTCAAGTGTATATTTGAATATTCGAATATTTGAGTCTTTGTGAGTATGTGGGTTTGTGGGTTTGAGGGTTTGAATGCTTTCACTGCAATACATTGCTTCAATGATTAAATGTGCATAGCTTCAATGCTTAAATGTACATTCAATGCTTGAATGGTTACATGTCTGAGGGTTTACACTCAATAAAATGAAGTTTATCAATTGATTGTGAATTAATGGTTGTCATGTTTCAATAGTTTCAATGTTGTCAAGTTTCAATAGTTTTGAAGAAGTTGAGAAAATACAACTTCAAAGATCCCAAGAACACCTACAAACAAAATACCTGTCACAAGAGAAGAATGGAGGCAAAAAACAATAATGGCTCTGAAGAAGAAAATTATCATTCAAAGAGGGAGTCTATAATGAAAAAAAGTACAATACAATCCTTATAAAAAGATATTAGCAACCCTAAAGGTGTGCAACCCTACATGTGTGCAACCCTAAAGAAACCCTAAAGGGATAATGTGTATTTAATAATTAGAATAAATAATTATTAGCTAATACAAGATAACTCTAACACCCCCCTTAAGATGAACTTAGGGAGTAGCTAAAAAACTAAATGCATGAAGCAAAAAATGCAACTACATGATGAAGGCAAATTTGGGTCCCGGCAACAAAGCCTGATGAGGTACCCAAGTACAAACCATCTTTGTAAAGCGAAGAAATAGAGAAAACCTCATGTGAAAAAACTCTACTCCAAAAAGAATAACTGTCGATCTGAAGAACCTCCACTGAAATAGAAGATGATCAGGTAGAGAAGACTGTAATCTGGATGAGTACCCTCAAATAACACTACTCGAATCGGATGGCAAACAAAGGCAAACAACTGAACTCGAACATATAGATGACAAAAAACACTAAAGTCTGAAGAGCTGATCAATAGAAGATGGAAGGTTGCCTCCAAAAATAGGAATGAAAGAGTGTACTCCAACAAACCAAGGAAGCATTAGAACCAACAACCAACAGGAGAAACCCCCCATAATGCTGACAAGGGAGAGGTGACAGGTACACTGAAACTGGATGCCAAGAAAAACTGTATCACAAAGAACCAGGAACATCAAGAGTGCAACAAAAAGTACAAACACATATAAAGGCTAGTGTCGTGGAAGGAACACTCACTTGACACACATCATGAGGCTAATGTCATGGAAGGAACACTCACTTGACAAAGGTAGATGACAAACAAAGGCAAACATCAAACCCCCCATGGCACTTTATAATGTAGTGCGAGTACAATAAGGCACAAGATGTGCAAGATCCCAAGCATGCAAGGCATAGTGGCACTTTATCTCAATGTGTTTGCAAAAAGGAAAATGCTTACAAAAATGATGTATACAATGCTCAAAAAAGACAAAAGGCTAGAAATACATGAAGAACAACCAACAACAAGTCATTCCACCCAAACGAGAAGTTTCCATGAGCTCAAATGTCAAAGTAATTCACCAGAGTGTGAAACACACAAAAAACAGAATAAAATGTACCTGGAGGAAAAACTGGAAAAAGTGCATGGATGGCTATGAAGGACTCTGAAACACCGTCCCAACGCCGTTGGAATCGCGAAAAATGGAGAAACTAGCGAAAAGAAATGAGCTCAGGACTTAAAACAACACCTTTGACTTCAAATGGCTATAGAATGTACCAATAGAAAAACCAGGTGATAAAACCCACAAATCTAGAAAGTAAACAAAACTAACTTTCCAAGGATATCTCGTTTGCCAAAAAATGATATCGTATGCCCAATTTATGGTCAGAACAAACAAAAAAACCCTTTTAGGGCACAAAGAGGGTCTAAAGGGGCCATTGTGCAGTCCGTACTACTCACGTCAACATGATGTCATGCTGATGTCAGCAGCCAAAAATCAAAAATCTCTTACAAAAAAATTATTTATTTTTGACGAAAAAAATTCTAACGCAAGTCAAGTACGGTCGTATGAATTTTCGTGCCTCGAAAAGCATGCCATTTTTTTCTCGAAATTCATGCCCAAAAAGGGCATAAAACCAAAAAAACAAATCCCAGAGCCAAAGTTGTCCAAATTGGACACATTTTATATGAAAATGGGGATTTTGGGGTGTTCTGAGCTCAACGGTGAGGTTCGTTTGAGCCCAAAATGCCCAGAAAAAAAGATCCCCAGATGCAAATAAAAAATTCTGAAAAACTTAAAACCCTAGCCTCCAAAAAATCTTCTGAAAAATTAGGAAAAAGTAGCAGCAGATGTAGCCTCTACCATTAGGAAGTTGAGAAAATACAATTTCAGAGATCCCAAGAACATCTGCAAGTAAAATACATGTCACAAGAGAAGAATGGAGGCAAAAAACAATAATGCATCTGAAGAAGAAAATTATCATTTAGAGAGGGAATCCGTAATGAAAAAAAGTACAATACAATCCTTATAAAAGGATATTAGCAACCCTAAAGGTGTAACCCTAAATATGTGCAACCCTAAAGGGATAATGTGTATTTAATAATTAGAATAATTATTAAATACCTACAATATTATTAAATGCCTAAGTTTAGCTTAAGCGTAGAGTATAACAAACTAATAATTAAATAAATAATTATTAGCTAATACAAGATAACTCTAACAAGTTTCAATATTTGTCATGTTTCAATAGTTTCGATAGTTTCAATAGTTTTTATGTTTGAATAGTTTCAATGTTTTGATGTCCCCAATGCTTTAAATTATTCAAAGGTACAAATGTTTCAATGGTGCAAATGTTTGAATTTGTCGAATGTTGGAATTTTTTATGGTTTCTGGGTTTCTGGGTTTCTGGGTTCAAGTGAATATATGAATATTCTAATGTTTGAGTCTTTGTGAGTTTTCAGGGTTTGAGGGTTTGAGGGTTTGAATGCTTTCAATGGTTTGAAGGGTTTCAATGTTTGAATGGTTTCATTGTCTCGATTTTTACCAAATTTCAATTGATTGCTTCGTTGCTTAAATGTACATTCAATGCTTCAATGGTTACATGTCTGAGGGCTTACACTCAATTAAATGAAGTTTATTTGGTTGATTGTGAGTTAGTTGTCAAGATACTTTTATTGTTCTTTTAATGAACTCATTAATGGTTGTCATGTTTCAATAGTTTCAATGTTGTCATGTTTCAATAGTTTCAATACTTGTCAAGTTTCAATAGTTTCAATGTTTCTTTCAAATAATGTATAAATAGTAAATTAGAAACCCTCAAACCCTTAGACATGAACAATGGCATGTATGTGCAAATGTGTATGCACATGTGTATGTATATACTCATGTGTATTCACATGTGTATGTATTTACACATCCATGCACATGTCTATGTATGTACACATGTGTATGCACATGTGTATGAATCTAATTAAATGAAGTTTGTTTGGTTGAATATAAGTTAGTTGTCAAGATACTTTTACTGTTCTTTCAATGAATTCATTAATGGTTGTCATGTTTCAATAGTTGTTGTGTTTCAATAGTTTCAATGTTGTCATGTTTCAACAATTTCAATACTTGTCAAATTTTAGTAGTTTCAATGTTTCTTTCAAATAAAGCATAAACAGTAAATTAGAAACCCTCAAACCCTTAGCCATGAACAGTGGCATGTATGTGCAAATGTCTATGTATTTACACATAGACATGTGTATGTATTTACACATGTCCATGCACATGTCTATGTATGTACATGTATGCATCTACATGACTTGCAACTCAAATTTCAAGACATTCACTCTATAGACATGTACATTTATGTATGTATGTACATGTATATACATATGTGCATGTACATATATATACGAAGGTGCATGTACATGTATATACATTTGTTAGTCCCATGTCCATGCACATGTCTATGTATTTGCACATGTCTATGTATTTACACACGTGTATGAACATGTATATTTATGTACACATGTGTATGTACATGTATGAATCTACATGACTTACAACTCAAATTTCAAGACATTCACTCTATAGACATGTACATTTATGTATGTGTGTACATGTATATACATATGTGCATGTATACATATATGAAGGGGCATGTACATCAATATACATTTGTTAGTCCCAACTGATGCTGAGAGGGGAGGGGTGAATCAACACTTTACCGGTTATATTAGATTTAACCTTAATCAAGTTTTTTATTCAAACTTAATACTTATCAGAATAAGCAGCATTAATAAACTACATGCACACACATGACCATTCACACGAGAACACCAAGATTTATCTCGTGGAAACCCAAATGGGAGAAAACCACGGTGTGAGAAGAAACTCACAAAATTTGAACTCTGCTGGAGTACACCCGGTGAGGAGCCAGACACTGTTAGGTGCCACCCAGTTAAGGGATTTTCTTTAAGCCCTGTAAGTGCATTTACCTTGTTAGAGGTAGCCTTGTTAAAGAACTTAGGATAATCAATTAAGATGTCACCCGATTAAGGGATTTTACAAAGGGACCTGTTAAATTCCACCCAGTTAAGGGATTTTGAGTTGCAGTGGTTAGAAAGAAATAGGAAATTGATCTGTTGGAATAGATATTGATAGCTTGATCAGATCACAATGAATCTCATATTATGTCTGCACCGGTTGTGTCTGCTCAGCACTACATCGGTTCTCTGCTCATACCCTCGACTCTGCACTCTATCGGTCTACTTCACACACACTCTGCCCTGCTAAATCACTTATCACTTTCTCACTCTTCACTCTGCACTTTGGATTTCCCCTCACATGATTTGCACTTTACAAATTTTTCGATCAAACTTTTTAGTTTCGCCAAAAGCCTTTATACCATATTTTACAAACACATACCCATTGATTCCTCAATCAGTTTACACCTTACACTTGGTAGATTTGAAATTCAAATCTTTCCAAATCTTCCTGTATTCTCTGTGCGCTCTTCATCATTCTCACCAACAACTCATCCTTATTTGCCACCTCAACTCACAATTTTTGTAACTTTAGAGTCATTTTCTATCCTTTTAATGCAAACCGGCAAATCACCACAAATCTCACCTTAACAGACTATTAACTGTTGTAAACTTGACCAACAGATTGATTGTCAATATCTCTCTCTGACTAACTCACCTTCGCTCATCGCATCCATCATACTGCTCACCGCTCCGAGATTCTCAATGGAAAGTATCCTTCAACCTGTACCACCGGTTCACCAGTGTATCTCTTTATCTTCTGCCACCAATCACTGATCACTAAGAAGACTAATCACTTGTCTATCCAGAGAGCTCTGGTCATGCATAAGACTACTAAACTTCAAACTGAGTCAACTCTTGTGATTGCATCATCATGTCAACTACTTCATATGGTGATTGTTTCTTTATTCAGTGGGAGTCCTGTTGTTTCTTATCCAAACATCATACATCATATCGGTTGTCGATTGACACTTCTACACTAACTCACTTGTCAGTTGGAAACAATGCACTACCACATATCACTTACCAGTTTGCAGTCCTTGCACAAGTCAATCACTAACTTGTGTACTAGTGACTTCAAAGGACTTTGTGCTGAAAGACATTGCCTCACTTACAAGTGAATATCAAAGATATCTCATTAGGTATGCAACAATAATAGTACTGCACAAACATCTCTTACACCGATAACCACCCTATACCGGTTGACATCAATGACAATCACAATGCCAACAATCTCTCCCTTTGGCATTGATGGCAACACTTTTGACTCCTCTTTAGCAATCACTCACTTTTGCTTCTACTGAACCGATCGATCTTTGAGTAATGATCTTACTCCCCCTTTCAGCTGGCTTCTATTCATATTACTTCCAACTTCATTGTCACATTTGTCTTCATCTTCCTTCATGTTACATCATATGTATTCAAACTTCTCCCCCTTTGACAACAATGCCAAAGGTGTAGTCTAGACACCCTATTTCACAAACTGCATTGACTGCTCCCCCTAACAGGAGTAGTCCATAATCATCAATCCAAATACATAGATTTTTCAGGAAAAATCATACCGGATTGATGTTGTTTTGATCTTTACTCACCTTAGAGTATGCAGGGGAATTACCCGTAGCTTACCTCTGAGATACTTGAAAGTATCCTTAGGTAGCGGCTTGGCGAATATGTCTACAACCTGTTCCTTAAGATAATGATATTTTATTGCAATATGCTTGGTTTTAGAGTGCATTACTGAATTTTTTGATATGTTGATGGCACTTGTATTGTCACAGTGTGTCACCACAGGTTCAGTCACCTTTTCTTGGATACCTTCCAATATCTACTTGATCCATACTACCTGTGTATAGTTGATTGTAGCAACCACATACTCTGCCTCAGCTGTGGATTGAGAGATGCAATTTTGTTTCTTGCTTGTCCATGACACAATCTTGTCTCCAAGAAAAATGCACCTCCACTAATGCTCTTTCTGTCATCAATGTTCCCTGCCCAATCTGCATCGGTGAAGACACTTAAGTTGAAATATCCCTTATGCGTATACCAGAGACCATACTCATCAGTCCCCTTAAGGTATCTAAATATTCTCTTAACCACCACCATGTGAGTCTCTTTTGGATTTGCAGCAAATCTAGCAACCAAGCCAACTGCTTGTGTTATATCCGGTCTACTGTGTACTGCATACTACAACTTACTGATCATGGATAAATAAAGTGTCTCATTTACTTTATTAGACTCGTCATTTTTGGAGAGCTTACAACTTGTAACCATTGGAGTTCCAATAGGTTTGGAATCTTCCATTCCAAAAGTCTTCAATATTTCCCTTATGTACTTGGTTTGGCTAATAAATATACCATTCTTTAGCTGAGATACTTGCAGACCGATGAAAATTTTTATTTCAGCGATCATGGACATTTCAAATTCTCGATTCATTTCATGTGCAAAACCTTTGCTCATCTCATCGTCTCCCCCAAAGATGATGTCATCTACAAAAATCTCTACAATCGGATGTTTTTCTTTTTCTCCGATTTTCAAATACAAGTTGTTGTTGTCACTGGTTCTCATGAACCCTATACTCATCAGATATGAGTGCAACCTCTCATACCAAGCTCTTGGTGCTTGTTTTATCCCATACAAAGCCTTATTTAGCTTGCATACCATGTCTCTTCCATCTTCTGATACAAATCCTTCCGGTTGCTCAATGTTCACTTCTTCCTGTAAAATACCATTCAAGAATGTTGATTTGACATCCATTTGTTAAACTTTGAACTTCTTGTAAGTAGCATAAGCAAGCAATATTCTGACCCCTTCTAGCCTGGCCACCGATGCAAAGGTTTCTCCATAATCCAAACCTTCTTCTTGAGCATACCCTTTGCAGACTGTGTGGGGGAAAAAGTGACACTAAGCAAACATGCCCAAATCTCACTTTCGACCACACACTTGTGGAATACGAAAGAGCCTAGAGGTATCACACAATTGGCTACTTCTTTTTGTGGAAGAGAGAGCCACGGGATACCTATTAGGATTTATATTCCCTTGTTGTAATTGAAAGATAAAATGATGCAAGTTCAATCCCTAACCCCAAAGTGCAAGTATGAACTAATAACAAGATTACAGAATTGAACTTAAATGATGGAAAGCTGTAAACACAAGGATAAGACAAGAATGAAAATGCATACCCAGAGTTAAAATCTGACTAAAAATGTTCGGGACGGGGGCGCGGGCGCCACTGTCCTGATTCTGCCCCTGAAACTGCTCCGGAAACTGCTGTTTTGCACTTTGGAAAAAGCTGTCAAAAATGCTGAAAATGCTGTCTGTCAGGAGGACCAGGGCACCCAACGCCCCTGTCCCAGGGACCAGGGCGCCCAGCGCCCCTGTCCTGGCAGGACCAGGGCGCTCCATGCCCCTGTCCTGGTCTTTTGCTCTGAAACTTGGTGTGTTGTTTGGTCTCCGTCTGCTTCTTCAGGATCTGTAACTTGCGGCGTCGTCCGAGTCCCGAAACCTGCACTTATATCTGAAAAGGTGTTGTGGGCGGCTATATAGGGTTTTGTCTTAGTCAAACCCCCGCTTCGGTGATTTCCACCTCCACGAATAGCCAAGTTGTATTGTAAAATGTATTGTGTGTGCAGACCTAGTGTGTGTGCAAGGTCCTTAAATGCAAGAAAGCAAACTAGAGAAACCTAGAAAGTAAACCCTAATTGCTTGTAAATGATAATGTAAATGCTCTAAATCAAGATGCAAAGTGATCTAAAGCATGAATAAAGGATATATTGAAGCTCATGCAAAGACATGAAAACAACATGAAATCATACCCAACCCTCAAGGGAGGAGTACAAGCCAATCTTCAGTCGGTAATCTCCTATTGTTCTTCAATGTCTTCCAAGCCCTAAATGGATGAATGAATTTGATAAGTGCTTGATAGAGGAATGTTGAATGTTGTCGAAGTCTTCAAAGATCTTCTCTTTCGCTGCATAGAAGGTCCTCGAAAGCCAAAATTCGGATCCTTTCAAATGAAGAAAGAGAGCTCTTATGTATGAAACCCTAGGTCGTAATTCCATCTTTTGGCCGACCTAGAGATTGAATATCCCACCAATTTCTTGGGGTTAAGCTTTATTTTATGATTGGATCGCGCTCCTAAAATTTCGCGAAAAATGTCCGGGACCATGTTGCACTCCGGGCGCCACGGTCCCGACAACTTTTCACCAAATTTTCAGGGCCGTCGGATATGATGATTTTAGAGAGAATCCCGAAGTTATAGGTGATTTCGAGATGTTTTGACCCTCGAAACCAAGCCCCCAAGTTCAAAATAGGACCTAATTAGGGTTTTTGATTAAATGATGTATTGGAGGAATAAAATGGAAAGAGCACACTTTAATGAAAGGGGCCCAACTTTATGATGTGGGAGATGATAAAATAGAACCTTAGACCTAATTAATTTAATTAATTAAGTGCTAAAGGGGAAATGCAATGCAAAATGCAAAATGCGCCAAGGCGGGTGCTAAACTAGGTGTGAAATTGTACCACCCTAGCAAGTGCGTACAATTTACGACACTACACAGACTAACCTTTCTTTGTTTCGTACTACTTGACTGGTTTCATCCATTTTGTTTCTAAACACCCATTTGGTGCCTATCACATTTTTGTTCTTCGGTCTAGGCACAAGAGTCCAAGTTTCATTTTTCTCAATCTGCTCCAGTTCTTCCTCCATGGCTTTGATCCAGTCTTCATATTTTAGAGCCTCCTTTGTTGTTTTGGGCTCAATTTTGGAGAGTAGACATGTATTCTCTCTTACTCTTCTTCTAGTCAATACTCTAGCATCTTTGTCACCAATGATATTGTTAGCAGAGTGATTGTTTCTGACATACCTTACTAGTACCAGTTTGTTTCTTGGAGCTTCTTCTACCGGTTGTGCAGGTTCTACTTCACATGCTTCCTCATTTGCCACTACAACAAGATTCTCTTCAGCAGGTTTGACCGGTACAATGTACTTGAATCCTTGATAATCCTCTGGTTCACTCTTGCTATCCTGTTCATTTTTCTCAGAGAACTCATCTACTCTAACATTGGCACTCTCCACAATCTTATCGGTCCTTTTTGTTAAAATATCGATATGCTTTACTCTTTGTGTAGTAACCTAAGAAGGTTCCTTCATCACTCTTGGGATTGAACTTTCCAAAATACTCATCCCTCTTGATATAGCATCTGCTTCAAATACCTTGAAATAGCTCACATTGGGTGAGTATCCACACCATAATTCATAGGGAGTCTTATTTGTCCCCTTCTTCACTTGTATCATGTTCAAGATATACACAACGCTACTTACTGCTTCTCTCCAGAAGACATGTGAAATATTCTTTTGTATCATCAGAATCCTCGCACAATCAATCAAAGTTATGTTTCTTCTTTCATCAACCCCATTCTACTGAGGTGTTTTGGGTGCAAACATTTGTCTCATAATCCCCTGTACTTCATAGTAATTTATGAACTCTTGAGAGGTGAACTCTCCTCCTCCGTCTGATCTCAAACATTTTAGACTCTTACCAGTTCCTCTCTCCACTCGAGCCTTGAAGACCTTAAACATGTGAAAGGCTTCAAATTTTTCTTTCAAGAACACAACCCACATCATTCTTGAGAAATCATCTACAAACAACACGAAGTATCGGTCCCCATAGAAACTCTTAGTTCTCAGAGGACCACACAAATTTGTATGCACTAAGTCTATCACATTCTCAGATGAATAAGATTTGTTGTTGAAGCTAGATTCAGTCAACTTTCCTAGTTGACATTCTTTACACATAGCATTCTCATGTTTCATAATGTCAGGCATACCTTTAACAGACTTCATTTTACTAACCTTTGCTATACTATCAAAATTTACATGACACAATCTTTTGTGCCACAACCAACTATCTTCTACCTTTTCCATTAGGCAACTTCCTATAGTGGAGTCTAGGAAGAACAAATTTCCTCTAGTTTGTTTACCGGTAGCAATTAGACCTCCTGATTTATCACTTATTTTGCATATTCCTTCATCAAATTCTAACCGGTAACCCTTATTGTTAATTTGTGCAACACTTTACAGACTTTATTTTAGTCCTTCTACCCAATAAATATCTTCATAATTTGTTTTATCATTTAGGACTATAGATCCCTTACCTTTTACTGCACAAGGAGCATCATTGTTGAATCTTATCGTTCCTCCATTACAGTCCTCCATGCTGAGGAATTTGTTTCTATCACCGGTCATGTGGTGAGTGCAACCATTGTCAATTACCCAGTCTCCACACCAGTTTGAACTAGAGATCAGTGCCATATCACTTTCCTCCATGTTATCTTCCTTTACCACTACAAATGCAATTCCATCTCCATCAGATCCTTCTGATTCTTCATCGATAATTCCTTCTTCTGCAAGATAGCACTCCTTCTTGCTCTTGTCTTTGTAGCTTCTAAAATTATCCTTCCTATCATTATCAGGACATCTGGATGCAATGTGACCTATTCTATTGCAAGAGAAACACTTCAAGGGAAGTTTACCTTTATACTTTCCTTTTCCTCTTGGCAGCCTTCTTGCTAATAGAGCTTCAATCTCATCATGTTCACATTCTTTAGATAACAGGTTGTCACATTCATGAGAATGATCGGTTCTTGTAGTAGAATTGTTTCCAGTTTCTTTTCTTCTCCTTGTTGGTGCAGGTATCATGGAAGCTTTGAAGGCAACATCAATCTTTGGCATACTGTTATCATAGTTTCTTAGTTCAAAGGCAGTTAAATTACTGATCAGTGAGTCAAGTGAAACACTAACTATTCCCAAGGATTTGAGTTCTTGAATTGCAGAAACCCTTATGGCATATTGTGGTAGAAAGGTTCTCAAGATTTTGTTGACCACATCATCTTCTTCAAGCTTTCCTCCAACACTTCTGATAGAATTTACCACATCCTTTATTCTTTTGCTATAATGTTCTATATATTCTCCTTCTTGCATCCTCATCTCATCAAATTTGCCTCTTAAGTTGTCCACCTTAGCCTTTTGTACATGAGGATCTCCTCCATAAACAATCTTCAGCTTATTCCACATCTCATTGGTTGTTTTTAGATCTTGAACTTCAACATACTCATTATCAGATATAGTGCTAGCAATCACATCCATAGTTGCAATGTTGTCTTGCATTTCTTTGATCTGATCTGCAGTGAGAACCCTCGTAGGTTCATTTTACTCTATGCTCATATGATTCCAGTATTGATCTCTTAGGGTTCTTAGGTAGAGCTTCATTCTACCACACCATAAAGTGTAATTATCCTTAGAGAACTTAGGGCCCTCCTTTCGCATCATCTTGGATCTTTCCTTAAGTTGTTAAGCTCTTCTAAATCTAAGGACCAGAGCTTTGATACCAATTGTTAGTCCCAACAGGTGTTGAGAGGGGAGGGGTGAATCAACACTTTACCGGTTATATCAGATTTAACCTTAATCAAGTTTTCTATTCAAACTTAATACTTCTAATAATAAGCAGCATTAAAAAAACTACATGCACACACATGACCATTCACACAAGAACACCAAGATTTATCTCGTGGAAACCCAAATGGGAGAAAACCACGGTGTGAGTAGAAACTTACAAAATCTACACTCTTCTGGAGTACGCCCGGTGAGGAGCCATCCCTATTAGGAGATTAAAAAGACACTGTTAGGTGCCACCCGGTTAAAGGATTTTCTTTAAGGCCTATTAGTGCCTTTACCCTATTAGAGGTAGCCTTGGTAAAGGACTTAGGATCATCAATTAAGATGTCATGTACATATATATACAAAGGTGCATGTACATGTATATACATATGTGCTTGAACATGTATATACATTATTGTGAGGATCCACTACGTGCGAACCCCGACTTTGGGGACACGTCATGCCACGTGGACTGAGAGACCAACTTTGAACTCTGCCCAAGTACTTCGTTGATCTCCATTCACATGTAATGTGATGATTGAGCCAATATGTCAACAATTGGAACAAGGAGCCTCCAACCTAGCAAAAATTGTACAAGAACCCAGGGACCTTACTCAATTTGAAATAGTTCTTAGGCAGATTGAACAATTAAGTTCAAACAACTTTGATCCTCTATGTGTTGCATTCACAAAAAGCACCTTTACCTTATTTTGCACTTCTCTTACTCCCAAAAAATGAGGACATGCAATTGTTTGAAAACCTTCATGCTCTTCAATTATCAAAGTGGTCGGAGGAAGTATGGAGGGAGAGCTTGGTGGATTGGGTGCATCACAATTGAAAAGTATTAAGATTTTCAAACAGTTGTGTGTCGTCATTGGAGTACCTGCATGCATGTAAGGTGAGGTGAGGTGTAGTTAATGGCACTGCAAGGAAATTTTCAAAGTGGGCGGAGGAAGTATGGAGGGAGAACTTCGTGGATTGGGTGGCCGTGTAGAAAAATTTCACGCAGCGAACTCGTTCGATGGTACAAAATGGCACAATTTTGACACCTCACACCAATGGCAAGGTTTTTGAGGTGTTCAATTGGCAAGGTTTCGAGTTGGGCACCCAACTCAATTGTGCTAAATTGATACATCAAAACTATTTCCATAAACATCATTCAATAGATGGAAATTGTAGCATGTAGTTGTTCACACCTTTGCTCAATCATCCCATTACATGTGAATTGTACCAACATATCAAACTTCCCTTTCCAACCTGAAACAATTGGACTCTACAAACCATTCAAGCATTTAATATAAACGTAACATATGAAAACATCAATAGAGTCACTGGTACTCAATTCACACTAGTACATTTGGGGCTGATTTATGACGACCTATAGTCAGAATTTTGACTATTTTTCGTCGGACTGCCAACAAATGAAGTCATCGATAATTTCGATGGTGCCTTATGACATCTGAATTCCAACAACATCTTGAACTCTTCCGATGGTGGCCATGTTTTCTCATCCGACCAAAGAATGTTGTCGGGCATAAAGCTTCCTCGTCGGATAGACATCGAAATTCCAACACCTACCAGGAACTTGCAGTGACGACGATTATGACGAGCTTCCGACAATAAAGTGTCATAGACATACAACATCCTCATCGGATGTTTCTTCAATTGGTGTCAAAATTCCATTGCCTGCCAGGAACTATGCACCGACCAGGATGTTGTTTGTTCGACAGTCTTGTCGTCGGTGCAAAGTTGGGACAATGTCGGAATTCCGACGGTGATTTTTTTATTTTTTTTTTAAAAGCATGCCAATTACAATGGTGCTAGTTGGTTCCCTTTTAGCATGTCCTACTAGATGGACCCAAGTAGTTCAATTTCAAGTATACTGGGATGAATTTCAATGCCATTTGGAATCCCACATGAAGCCACATTGATATTTTATCCATAAGACTTCCTATGCACTACTTCATACAATACAAAATTGACTTGATTCTCAAATCTCTTATTCCAAATATATCTTTAACATATCATTTAAGAAGAACAAAATCAACACAAAGTCCAAAAATTAGTAAATTCAAAAAGTGTCAAGTCAATTTCATCCTTGTGGTAGTTTGATTATGCTTGCACCCAAGAAAGATGATATATGGTGACTATTGACTCTTATGTCTCAACAAGATCTCAATGAAGAACATGTATCTCTTTCTACATATCAACAATCACTTGAGTCATCTCTAGGCACACTAAACCAAATCAACATATCATCAAGTTTCGATCCAATAATTATTTTTTGGAAAACTATATTCAAAATGCGAGGACTCTATGAATGAATGGTTATGCCTTTTGACAGTTTCTAATTCTCTTGTGACACTCATGCTTGATAAAAAATGTTATCATTGTCTGCATGGATGACATCCTAATCTTTAACAAGATCTTAAAAGAATACATGCTACATGTTGCACAAGTACTAAATACACTACATCAACACAAGTTGCAAGCTAACCTTGATAAATGCATTTTGGCACCACACAAAATTAACACCTTGGTTACATAATCAACCACACTTGCATTCATGTTGATCTAGAGAAAATCAAGGTGATTAAATACTAGCCTATCCCATACAATATTGGAAGAACATATGTTACACATTGCACATGTACCACATATGCTATGCCAACACAAGTTGCAAACCAACCTCAACAAATGAAATTTTGGCACCATGCAAATTAAGTTACATTATCAACCACTCTCCCATTCAAGTTGATCTTGAAAAAATCAAGGTGACATGATACTAGCATACCCATGCAAACTCAAATAATTGCACAACTTTCTCAAACTTGAGAACTTCTATAAAAGGTCAGTCCTTGGATTTTCACATGTTCCTTGATCACTCAACAAGGTTATATGCAGCAAGGCAACATTGCTATGGACTCCACAAAAAAACATGCCTTTAATGGCCTCAAACAACACCTCTACTTTGTGATAGCATTTACTCTAGTGAATATTGCAAAATCATTTGATATTTAGATTGATGCAATTGATTATGTACTAGGCATCATGGTAATTTAGCATGGCCAACCTATTTCCCATCACTCAAACTCTATTAATGATACCTTGTGGAACTATTCAACTTATGAAAAGAGCCTTTCACCCTCATACAATTCGTCAAACAATGGTGCCACTATATTCTTAACAAAGAGACTACCATTCAATTGATCATCACCCACTTCAATTACTACACACAAAGTAAATTGGAAAATGTGTGGCATGTGAAATGGATGATCTATCTACAAAAATTCTCTTTGGCCACTAAGCATTTGAAGGAGCACAACAAAGCTACAAATTAATGTGGTCATTAATGGTATTCATAATGCCAAGGGTGGTAGGTTGAGAGGGGTAATAAAAAATGATAGGAATGCGGTTTGAAGGTAGGGGTTGGCAAAAGGGATCGATGATGGCATGTACAACTCTAAAGTACCAATGAAGAGATGAGTGAAAAAGAAAGTAATGTTGCAACCCTTTGGCAGAATGAGAGAGAAGAACAATATCATCAACAAGTAGATTAGCAATAACCCCTCATGTAATAGTGAAGGCACCCAACAAAGAGCTAAAAATAGAAAGAGAAGTATGAAAAGAAAACTCATCTGACACCCAAACAATGAAGGCATAAAACTGCCTTCAGAATGAGAAGCTCTATTCTCATTTCAAACAGATCTAAGCATAAAAGCTTCTCATTAGCTTGGCTATTTGAAAGCCATGGCTAATGCAAATGGCTATGATGTGAACATTACAAAGACCAGTAGTTATATAGAAGTTTGTGGGGAATCTGACCTCCCTCGAATGCCACCTACATTCTGCAACTTGGTATGAATTTTTTTTTTTAATGGTGTACTTCTTGAACTTGCAACAACATTTACTTTTTCTATAAGTGTAGGCCATGGCTGTCAAATGATACGTAGTTAAAACATGACACATACTAAGTAAATGATACACTACTTGATTCTCATTACCTAGTTATAGTAAGCATGAGTGAATGATATAGGAAATTATGTAGGGCAACTATGACTTAAAGCCAATAGGAAGCATTTAGACAAAAGGAGGACTATTGTGACAATACTATTCTTAAGCAAATCTTGAAAACATAACACACATACTAGTTTCCATAAAAGGGGTCTACTCTGCAAGTAGCCCACAAAAGAAAAGCATTCAACTAACATCAAGATCAAGATGAAAAAATCTAGTGTTTTCCTTGGTTTTAGTGAAACTTGTGATAGACGTCAAGATCACACACAAGATGCATGTATCTAAAGGTTGTTTAATGTCATTTATAACCCACAATTTGACATGGTATGGAAAGTCGTTCTTACACTAAGGATTAGAATGGTCGTCTTCTTCACTTAGAGATTGTTTCTAATTCTTTGTGATTAGAATACTACTCATATTATGTGAGACTATGAAGCACCCTTTCTTTTGGATTTGTGCTCATTTCTTATTGGGTGAGATAGATTTCTAATTATTTGATACTATTGTATGTAATATATGAAAATAAGATTATTGGTAATTATTTTTTCATAATTAACAAGAATATGGTTTTTTAATGTTATTAGATAGATATAAGTTGAAAAATGAATCTAAAGTTTGAATGCCTCAAGAATATCAGGGGTCTTTTGGAAAATGCTTTACATTCAATCAATCATATATATTTGAAATACTAGTGAAGGCATATGAGTATGTAGTCAAAGAAGCTCCACCAATTTGTCAATGTAGATGTTACAGAGGGTTGGAGATAGGAAACCCTTGTTTGACCCCAATTGTTCTCCTCATAAAGTTGAAGATATTGTAAGTATTAAGCTTCCCAATAAATTTCATAAAGCCTACAAGCAATGCTAATGAGAGAATCCAAAATGTCGACATCATGTTTTTGTTGGAAAAACAAGTGTCTCCCAATTGAGTCAAAGTCCTTTGAAAAGTCTATAAACAACAAAAGACTATGGAAGGGCGGTGGTGAGCCTTCTCAACAATAGCCTAGAGTATAAATATGTGGTCAATGGTTTGATAATCTCCCTTGAAGCTAGCTTTCCCACAAGCTCGAACATTACCTTTCTCTAGGTACTCATAAAAAAATTGCATGTCTAACATTGTGGCAAAAAGTTTGACAATTGTATGACCAATCATTATAGTCCTATAGTTGCTAGGATTGGAGAGATTCATAGAGCCATGAATAGAATGAATTTATGTTGAAGAAGGGCTTGAGGGAGTAAGATTTTGTGATTTGGTGTGATTCAAGGGTCGGAAGACCTCAAGATAGATTTGGGCAAGGTGAGAATGCCCTATGTGATGTATGTCAATGGTTGTATGGGACTAAGGAGTAGGAGTGAATCTTTGGGGTGTTGAAGCAACTTGATGGTTTATTAGGCCAGTGAGGGCTTAGGGTTTGTTCCCTATTTAATAGGTGAGTTGGGAGAAAGATCTCCCTAAATGTTTGAGACTGGTGGATGCTCTGCATCACAATGCTCCAATGTTGACCTTACCTAATTCTTTGTTGTTCATTGAAGCTTACACAAATGCTACGCAGGATGTCATGGGGGCCATCTTGTTATAATATCGTAAAATAGTATGCTACTATTCAAAGGATTTCTTTTCAACAATGAGGGACAATCTAGCTTATGATAGAACTTTATGCATTAGTCTAGGCGATGAGAAAGCGTATAAAAAATAGTATGAGAAAGACTCAAATTATAGGGAATACAAATAACAAGAAAATAAACGATCATCGAGGGAAAATCTAAGATTGGTTGACAAATATAAGATAGCAACCATGCATATCATATAACCATGATAAGGAGAATGCCTAAATAATAGTCCATATGAATCACCAAGTAATAGCAACATATAGTCATAATAATCCTCACACAGAGCAACTATGGAGTCAAAGAACAATGTCCAATGTACAATTATAGAAGGATAAGAACTTTATATCCATCTATTCTATTGATACATTATCACTATTATCATGGGTCTGAGACAATATAAAATGATCAAAATATATAGTTATTAGTAGTCATAAACTGTCTTAGAGGATTGGCAAAGAAAAACATAGGTGTTCTCCTCATAGAACATAGAGATATGAAGCAATAATGAGATATGAGGTAACAGTTATAAAATTTGGATAAGCTCAAAGAGACATTTACAAATACAACCTACCCTTTATAATACCTAATTGAAAAAATGGATGCAATGTAAGTCCTTGTATCAATAATGTCTGGCAGATAGTAAAAAAATAGAACAATAAATTCCATATAAAAGTGGTTAGACTTAAGATGATAAGAAAAATTTAAAAATGCTAAAGAAAATGTCAAGTAATAAAAAAACTTACAAGGATGAGGCATATTCATAACTTTTGCAGTCCCACCATGGATATCAACACTAGAAGCAACTCATATTGTTAGTGTACATACAAGACAATATGGGGAGTTCATTATACCCAGCAACTTGTGTTGTTGTTGTTCGTGTTGGCTCTGTTGGACCCTGCAATTAAGATTCAATATACATTATTCAATAAGATTAACTATGCAACATAATGAAATATTGAAAAGTGTGTTATTTTATTGAGCTTCGCTTGGTTTCAAGAATTGTTTAATATTCTCTACTTAACAGGGCCAACCACGTGAAGGTGGAAGCTCATTTGGCCCCTCCCCCCCTAACATCACTCTAAATTCTCGGTTAACATCTAACATTCATTCGTTCTTTCTACCATTAATAAAATATAACATTCATTCATTAATATCACATAACGTTCATTAACACATAACATTGATTATTCTTTTTAAGGAGGGACATGAGCGAGATGGACATCATGTTTATTTAGCCAAAATGTCGCCTTTTGTGGGTCTGAGTTGTTTCAACTGTGGAAAATCCTTGGAGCGACAATGTCTCAACCTGTTTGTGCTGGAGGAAGAAATTTGTGGGGCAGTTATCACCCTGGTGGACTATTCTTTGAGTTTGGAGCGTCCTTGGTGTGATGGACTTGTATATGAAGTGGTAATCACTCCCATAGTAGATATCCTAGAGTCTCGAGTGGAAGGTGTCGGCTTGATACAAGGATTTGTTAACCCTGTGAATATCCATGTCGTGGTAGATGATATTTTTGAACTGCGGGAAGGGGCTAGGGAGAGCATCCTGAAGTTGTATTTCAAGCCTGCAAAGAGCATTTCTTCCGCATCTGACACAGAGGACTCGTCGGGCAGTGGTTAAGAGGAGTCAAATAGTGATGACGTCAAGGAGATGGATGCAGAAGGAGATGAAGAGGAGGAGGATGATGAGGGAGAGGAGCTGGATGAGGGCATGTTAGAGATGACAGACTCAGACCATGGCGAGGAGGAGGAGGCTGATGGTGAGGCGGATCATGGAGCAGAGCAGAGAAGAAAAGCTTGGTTCATGAGAGAGGCCTGGTGCACGTTCAAAGCTGGTGTGTTGAGCGGCAACCTCAAGAATATCAGGAGGCTCCTGGAATCTAATGATTTGTGGCTATCGGAGGGGTCAACTGACAATCTCCTCAGCATAGGGGATGCAATGGTGGATATCCTTTGCTTTATTAGACACAATTAGGGAATAGGACTCTGATGGTCGGGTTGGTTAGGGTGTATTGTAACTATGCTCCTTCCTTAGGTGAAGAGATTTTGGTATGTGATAACATAACTATGTAGCTATGCTCCTTCCTTAGGTGAAGAGATTTTGGATATGTGATAACGTGACTATGTATTTATTTTCTTTTATTAATATAGGGTGCTATCCCCACAGCTGATAGCACTTACCATTAAAAAAAAAATACATAACATTGATTAACATTAATTAACATGCAACATTCATCAATATTAATTAACACATATCATTCATAACCATTCATTAGCACATAATTGCATTCATTAACACATAAAAATCAGTCATTATCAGATAAGGTAGATTACGATCATTTGTTTTTTTGTTTTTTTTCTTTGAAACTATGAAAAGACTAAGTGGAGCATCATTTTCTTCATCATTTCCCCCCTCTTCAGTTGTTTTTCCCTCTGCTCGTGATCTCGATGTATGCCTAGTCCTATACTGAGGAGGAGGACATTGAAGCGAAGGGGGCCCCTCTGCAATAACAAAGAAATGGGTTAAATTCAAAACATTTTTTTATTATTGTTACAAGTATTTCATTAATTTAGAGAACATAATTGTTGCGCTCTTTACCTAATGGGGCCACATCATTTTGTCTAGCCTCAACCTCAACATGTTGAACACCCTCTAGATCCTCTAGAGTTGAAATACTAAAGGTTACATTAATGTTGAACAACAATTGCAATTAAATTTATTTAAAGCAATAACAGTGGTCCTCTTTACCTGATTAGGGAACATCGCGTTCCTGATGTTGTGTACCCGGATCATGCTCCACTTGGTCACCACCGACTACATGCTCTAAAATATTAACAAAAAAGGTTGCATTAATTACTACTCTAATTACAAATTAAGATGTTTAATTATGTTAATAATTACATAAATAAATTTGAATAGCAAATGAATACCTCCACTACTGGGATGCGCATCCGGACCTTCATGTGCAGGTGGTGTTTCATGATTAGCAGGTTGCATTCCAATGTCATGCACATTGTTATCATTGCTTGCTTATTTAAAACAAATATAGTCACTTAATGTTGGAACTCAACATCAATTAGATTATTGGTAAAGTATTCAATTTGAAACAATTTTCATTTAGCTTATTTACCTGTGTGACGAATGCACGAGAATCTTGTGTTTGCCCACTCAATTCTCTTAGTCGCTCAACCATGGCTGTATAGCCTT
This sequence comes from Cryptomeria japonica, assembly GCF_030272615.1. Taxonomy (NCBI): domain Eukaryota; kingdom Viridiplantae; phylum Streptophyta; class Pinopsida; order Cupressales; family Cupressaceae; genus Cryptomeria; species Cryptomeria japonica. The sequence continues at coordinate 40,890,564 of NC_081410.1, read as the reverse complement.
CCTGGTAGGCAATTCTCTTGTCATCTTTTGTGGGCGCTCTATTGAAGTCAAAGCCCTGCATTTTTGCTTGGTATTGTGAATTTTGCTTGCATTGTTTGATAAAAAAATCATTTGTTATAAATATTTTGATGCGATATTTCATTTACTGATACTTACAATTCGTGCAGCAAGCTTCATATAACCACCAGAGTCAAGTTTGTGTTGCTCGTGCTTTTCTTGTCTTGCCTTGGTTGCCTTTGACGTGTCACTCAGTCTATGAAAAATTTGAAATATGTTAGATTATATAAATATAAAGAGTAATTAATTAGTACATTATTACATTCTTAATAGTATCCCATACCTTCTATTGGCGTCTTGTGGTGTATTTCCTTTTTTCCTTTCAATTCTCTCCTTGGCATCTAAAATCAGGTCCTTCCACTCCCTCTCTAGAATCATGGGGGGACGCTCATACTTTATGTTCTTCTCTAAATGGGTCTTGTATTGGTCCCTCACATACTTTAGATATGTGCCATCTTTTTCAAGGAGCTTGGTTTTGTCAAATGTGTCATTTCCAAACCACTCAACCATACAGTTTGGCAATTCATCTTTTAACCTTTTTTCTTGGTCATTCCACCTTTTAAAGCAAAAACAAACCTGTTAGATTCATAAATGAACTGAAGCTACATTTATTATAGTTCAAGAAATGGATCAAAGGAAAACTATTCTAGCAATGATATGAAATCAAAATAGTCAATTAGGGTTAGTTCACATATGATGTTCCACCTTTTACGTATGGTGGGCCCAAATATCTACAATGCAATGTCATTAGGATTTTTATAAAAAATATCATTTCCTCCAAAAAATTCATGGGATCATTAGTCCAAAATGAGTGATCAAAAAGTAAATTACAATTAGACTATATATAATAATAATAATTTTAAAGTACTTGGAACCTTCTGTATCTTTAAGGGAATCATTTCTTCGTCACTCACCACCAATGTGGCCTGCAACGTTCCCGTACTAGCAATACGAGAAGATCTAGGAAATGAGGGTATGTTATCAGCAGTAGTCACCTTTGGCGCATCCTCATGTGCATCTCCTGTTGCAGAAAATGAATCCACTATGAAATGCCCCTAAGAAAGAATGCTTGAAGGGAAATAAACACATAACAAAAGATAGAGCAAAAGAGTGATCTACCAACAGTGGGCGAGCCAATACGACATGCAGTAGAGGATGTCTGCATGTTGGGTGTTGTCAACATTGTAGTCAGCAATACAGGTGGGGCTAACCTCTGATGAGGTGCCAACGACATTTGCACAGGAACATTGACAACACCTGAAAAATAATACATTAAATATATGAAAAGTGCAAGAATTGTAAATAAGGATGAACCTTTATTATGAACATTGATAGTATCAAGTATGTAGGTACTCAAAGTGATAAGCCAAGCAAGTGATAAGCCAAGAAAATTGTCATCACCTGAACTACCTGCAATACCCTGATCATGGCCACCAGGTTGATGAGGACGCATAAATTGTTGTAAAAACAACACATACATATTTTAGTCAATGACATAAAAGAGTATAAAATATAAATCATTATTGAACTTTTGTTATAATTAAAGCTTTCATTACTACTTACTTGCAAGTTTTCTGTTGTCCGAATCAATTTTTGCACCCTCTCTCGTATCTCATCAGTCTGAGGCTCCATGGATGCCAAAGCAACAATCTCTCTACTATTTTTTTCTAATAGATTTTTTTATCAATTCTATAGGGTTTGTGAAATTTGTGATGTCATCGCTTAATCCTGTTGAGTCCACATCCCTAGAGAAGTGCTTAGGTACTGTAGCCCCCTTTCCCTTTCCCCGAACATCCATCTGTGACAAGAATATCATTAACAATTACAAAATTACTCTAAAACACTCAAGAAAAGAACATAATAATGTAACAGTTTGCTTCTATCGAATTTGTATAATTACAATGAGGTTTACTTGCTAGGTAGAAGTGTCGCGGCCTACATCCCTATCTGTGCTATGTCATGGATCCATGTCGCCCTGTGACAAAGAAAAAATATAAAAATGTTAACGAAATGAAACCAATAGACTTTGCCTCAAAAAAACTTCATAATAAAATGGTATATTGGAGTCATTAATTGGAGGTTGGTTAATTTAAATGGTATATAGTACGTACCACCCCCATGATAGTAACTTTGTTTGTATCTATACGATTCAAATTGTAATCCATTAACAACTCTTCCCTTGCACTTATTGATTTTATCGCACATACGAATACATGAATTCCCTCGCGCGCCTCAAATATGCAATTGGGTTGTTTATTACAGGTCGCATACTATTTATAAAACCTTCAATATTCCTTGTTGATTTTAGCCTTCCATCAATGTATATAGTCACTCGTTTACTTTGATCATTATCTTTCTATTGTATATAATTTGCTGACAGTGCATACCTACGCATACTTTTTTAATATCGAACAATCTACATCCAATTATGTTAATTGTAACAAGCTCTGACAAACTCCATCAATTCAGCAACTTTGTTGTAACGGGCCTTTATGCCGTCCATGGAAAATAGGCCCAAACCATGTAACGACGAAGGTGCTATGCGATATATCCTATTGTTAACACAAAATCGATGTTTATTGGAGGAAGTTCCTTGGGTACCCATTGTTTCTATAGATGTTTGTACCTCAAGGGCACCTCAATGTCGCCTTTGGTCTCATCATCATAAGAACATGACCCCCCTTGAGCAAGGAAAAATTTCATGCGTTTATTGAATTTTCTTCTAATCTTTTGACCTCTAGTTGATCTCCCTATTGTAGACCTACTATATGTCTCACTTTCGTTTTCTATTCCTGCATTTCCCTCACTTGAGGAAGACACATCTGACAAATACCTATTTGGTGGTACCTGCACTCCATCAAATGAGAGAGTTAGTTGGTAATGAGAGAGATATTTTGCAAATGAGGGTAATGTTGATGAAGAAGTTGGCCCTAAAGTTTATGTTGAGATTAAAATTTGAATAAGTCAAACTGGGGCCTCAAATGTTGATAACTATATTAGATTTGCTGCTAATGTTGAGGTTTGAAAAACTGAGGAAGTTTGTTTTCCTAGTAATTTTTTAAAAATAAATTGTTTCTATAGGGTGTATTGAATTATAACTGTCGATCCATCAAGATCCTCGTCAAAGGGGTTCAGGTTCCTGCACATGTAATTCAATTATCTTATGTTAGCTAAAAATTACATAGTACACAACATGAACAACATGAACTTTGTAGACAAAAAGAGTATTAAATAAATAAAAAATATGTTGTCATCATAATCATTGTAAAAAATTTAATTGCTTACCTTTACTTTATGTAGACTATGCAAGATCCCCAACTAAAGGGTTGACGATGTCTGTAGTCAATGACATGTTCCCACCAAGGGTGATGACATCACACAAAATATATATATGAAATCAACACCATCAATTGAGCATCATAAGCATTACATTTGTAAGTTGATAAACAATAAATACATATGTATCATAAGCATCATAAGCATCACATATGTATCATAATATATGTAATTGAGCATCATAAGCATCACATATGTGTTATCATAAACATGTAATCCATCACATATGTATCATAAATCACCATCCATCACATAGGTAATAAACAATCCACATTCTATAAATAAACACAAGTTCAAAAAATGTCACATGTATCATCTTAAACATGTAATCCATCACATATGTATTTTAAATCAACATCCATCACATAGCTAATAAACAATCCAAATTCCATAAATAAACACAAAGTCTAAAAAATGTCACATAAATAATCACTCTCCCTATGTCCATCTCCTCGGGGTGGCATAGTTCTACTATTAGGACCTGCTAGAGGTGGAACATGAATTAAAAACATAAAAAGGTGCATCATGAATTAATTATGTAATGACATTAGAATTCAAAACATAATGAATTAATTATGTAACCATATAAGTCAAATAAATTTCTATCAAGAAATTAATATTAAATAGATAATATACTAATCACATACCTCATACATTTCATTCATGTCATTGATCTTCTTCTTCATCCAACTCATCATCATCGTCATCGTCATCGTCATCGTCATCGTCGTCGTCGTCGTCGTCGTCGTCGTCGTCGTCATCGTCATCGTCATCGTCATCGTCATCGTCATCGTCATCGTCGTCGTCGTCATCGTCATCGTCATCGTCATCAACTTCTTCTTCTTCTTCATCATTGAGTAACTGTCGATTGTGATCATCATCTACATCATCTTCTACTTCTTCGGTATCTTCTTCTTCCATCACATTATTCTTTATCGGCCTTCCTCTTGGATCATGTCTAACAACAAATGACCAACCCGGTTTATGTGGAACCTCTGAGTAAAATACATGCTCACATTGGCTTGGAAGAACATAGGGATCATCCCCAACTAGTTCAAACGACCTTGAATTAACCATTGTAAAACCATTATCGTGTTCAATAACAGTTCTATCAAGATCATTTTTATTCAATCGTACCCTATACCATTTGACGATGAACAAAATTAATTTGAAGGAATTAAAGTCACACTCAAGTATATCATCCAAAATGCCATAGTATCGATTTTGAGACTCTTGAGGATGTATGTCATTTCTCAATGAAATATTTGTCACCTCAAAGACTGCAGTTATCCCAGAATCACAAGTTTTCTTTGTGTCATCCAACTTTTTGATGCGAAATTTATGACCATAGTAGCACATAACGTTGTGGTGTTTGACCTGCAATATGTCAAACATGTAAAAATTATTGCATCATGAGTTGATAAACATATGGACGATTAATAAATTTATACGTACATGTTTATCTCTTAAACCATATGCTAAATCAATTTCCCTTTGCGTAATATTGGAATCTCCATTATGACGAGCTTCTTTAACCAATGAAGCCACACCTTCCCATGTTAATGTGCGACCAGAATGTTGACAACATTCAATCCATACCGTCACCCAATCAAGATTATTTGCAATATACAAATGTAGTGCATTCCAATCTCGACCAACTGTACAAAAAATTAATAGACGTCTTACAACCGATTTATTTTGAAGATTAAGAATTAATTAACTACAATAACATCTTATAATTACCTCTCAACTTCCTCAATCTACCTTTCCCCTTTCAAGTACTCCCCTTCGAATTTGTTAATGGGGTTGGGATCCCAAATGTGATCCACGTGGATCTTTGTTGCAAACTTAGGCAGATATTCAGAAATGTACACCATAGTTTGGTATACCATATATCCCTCCACCATAGAACCCTCAAGATGTGCTCTTTGTTGAACCAAAGCCTTCAAAAATTTCAAGTGCCTCTCAACCATCCACATTGACCTAGTGTGTACAAGTCCACACAATTCAATCTCCTCAACTTTGTGTATGAGGTAGTGTTCTTGTGCATTGAAAAAAGCTGAAGGTAGACACTTTTGTATTTCACACATTAGATGAGGAATTTTTCTCTTCCAATATTTTATGTCTTCTTTATGGATTTCTTTACATGACAACCACCTACAAGATATTCAAGACACAAAAATATATACTACATAACAAGTAAAACAAATCACAAATATAATATCTATACATCGAACTAAACAAATATCACTACTTACATCATGTAGTTTCCAAGATCATATATGGCTTACTTGACATTATTGTCGAAGTGGTCTGAGAGAGATAGAGGTAGAACGTACTACAACAATTATAAAATTATCTTTTCATTTTTTTCTAACATAATACAATGAAAAGTACATACACAATATACAAATATATAGTAAATACACAAGAACATAAATGACCTTAATGAAGGTATGTCAATCGTGCGTTTTCATCCCTGGCCCAAATTCACTTTTCTTTTATATGAGATTGTTTATGTTCGCAGCAAATCCTGTGGGAAATCAAATTTTTTGTATGACTTCTTTTATAGCATTGCTTTGCTGGTTCGTTAATAACCAAGGAAGGTCACTTATATTAATCTGGTCTCCATGGCTATTTGATTGAATGACATTTTTCATTGCATGATTGGATTACTGAATGTCACTACAAATTTTGACATTTTTTCTTTGTCACGCCTTCCATCCAATATTTTCCATAATGTCTTTAATATATTCTTTCCAATATGCATAGTATCAAACAAATGCACAATTTGTAATTGCTTGTAGTAGGGCAACCTACTAAATTGTCGGGGATAACTTTTTAGTCCCTTATGAAGGTGGTCATTAATGCCTTGACGACCTTCACGATCATCAATCACATCATCAGTAAACAAAACACAATAGAAAAGATGTTTTATGACATAAACCATTAGATGGAATGGCATTACCTTGACAATTAATTCTATTATATTCCAACTTCCACAGGTGAGGTGTCATTCTTCGTGGCTTTGATGTATTCTCTTCTTTCCCATTGAAAAGATGTTTTTTTCAGTATTTCAATACTTATGATTTTTGTGGAGAAAGTGCCTATACTCATCAAACACCTGCTTTCCTAAACTTTTTGAATGACGAGATTTCATCTTTGGACCACAAACTGGACATGCAAATTTTCCCTTTGTTTGAAGACCTACAAGATAATGTATAATTGCATTAAATATGTTAATTTTTTTAATTATAATTATCATGAGCAACTTGAACACTATAACATACCACAAAAATTGTCTTTGTCCTATTGGTCTAGAGACGTCATACATAGTGACACCATTCCATAACTCCAACAACTCGTCGATAAGAGGCTCAATATATCTATTCATATCTTTAACTTGGTACTTACCTAATCAAATGGACAAAAACATTACATAATTATTATGACCATTTTACTGCAATATTTATAATTAAATATAGACGACTATTAAATGATAAAATACCTGGAACAATCATTGCCAACATTATGTGCTCCCTCTTTATTGACATCCATGGAGGAATGTTATTATTGATAACAAAAACAGGCCACATTGAGTAAACAGATCTCATCTCTCCAAATGGATTGACACCATCTGTTGCCAATGAAAGCTTGATATTACGAGGTTCTTCTTTAAAGTGTGTCCACTTTTCCTCTATGTCCATAAATGCTGAACCATCCGCAGGCATTCAAATAATGTCATCTCAACTTCTATTGTGTGCATGGTAATCCATAAATTATGCCAAGCTAGTGCACTTGAATAATCGTTGCATACGTGGAATAATGGGAATATAATGAAGAACCTTGTGAGGCACCTTTTTTTTTATTTGATCTGTTCGATATCTACTGATATGACATTCAGGGAATTCAGTTCAAAATTCATGTTGTTTGTGATATATAATATGATCATTGGGACAAGTGTCTATTGCTTGATACTCCATTCCAATATCTTTCATAATGGCAGATAATTTTTTGGTATGAACAAGGTAGAATATTTGATGGTGGTAATAAAAACTCACCTATCAATCTACAACAAAAAATATAATTTGTTAATATAAACAATATTAATGGTACATGATTCCCCATTTATTAACTATAATGACATATATGACATACCTTAACATACGTGAGATTGTTATGTTGGATAAACCATTTATAACCTTCAAGTTCACCAACAACAATACAACAGAGAGAAGAGTTGTCTAGGAGCCTTCATAAAGGGCCTCAGATGCCTTCTCAAATAGAGGTAAATCATGAACAACATCAAGGTCATCTTCATCATCATGACCAGCTGCACCAGTACTAAATGTGTTATGGATCAATGTATTTGTACCATCATCTTCAATTGTGTTTTGTGGCTCATGATCGTCATCTTCCATGGAATCATTATCTTAAGCTTCGATATTCACATCTCCATCTCCCTCCACTTTGAAAACCATATTATTCGGGTTGTGTTGATCCATATCATGTGCTTCGGGGTGCTCAACCTATATAAAATTGATAAAAATAAATAAACCATGATCATGATCTCATCATCAAGTTATTTCTTATGTATATAAATTGTTAAAACGATGTAATGAAAAAATTACCAATGGATGATAATCATGTCCCCCTTCAATGTGACCATGCAACCTACAATGTTTCTTAGTTGTTTTGATTAGAAGTCTTCTAGTCTTTAACCCCTTACAAATTTTGTAGGGACAATAAAATTTTCCATCACCTTTTTTTTTCAAGTTAGAACACAATCTAGCAATTGTCTCCTTATTTTGTTGTTTGTTGATATTGTCTGACATGGTCTTTCTTCACAGGCAAAAAAATCGGGCTATAGAACTAGTTATATAGAAGTTGAAATGTTAGTTATGAAATCACGTTTCAATATAATATACCAAATTAAATTACTTGAACATAGAAATTATGCAAATTGAACCAAAACCATTTAACTCTTCTTTTTCATCTCAAAACATATCTAATGGCTTTGTCGTGATTTAGAGAAAGTGATATGCTAATGGCTTTGTGGTATGAAATCCTTGTATCATATCTTAAGTTGACTAATGTCTAATTGGGGTAATCCATGAGTGTCTAATGTGAATTCATTATCAATGTTGTGAAGTCATTGAGAGTATGGTGATAGTCATCCTTATAGGATCCTCTCAATACTGTCCAAATTAGTCTAAAAGGAAAGTAACTAGCCATTCCCATGCTCATGCATACTTACATGACTAATGCTGCCCTTGTGTATCCTAAACATTGGAGAGACCTTATTTGACTTTCCTAATCAATGTGGTTGATGTCCTAATATGAAATACTGAGTTCTACCCTTGCCTCTACATCAAACTTCTCACATCATGTTTCTCCAACAAAACACACTATTTTGATCCCAATCTTCCTCGATACCCTCAATGGAGGGGCATGCATAATGGTTTCAACATACAAAGTCAATGATCATGCAGTCCATTCTTCTAGACACCCTTAGCTACATTACTTGGCTTCTAGGCTTGGGAAAACTAATATGAATTGAGCCAACACCATGAGGATAGGGTCAAGTATCATAAAAACTAATCATAATATGTGAAGACGGGGTTCACACCTAAGTGTTGGCTCTCAACAATGCCACACTTCCAAAATTGTCAGTCTCAAGACTTATCCTATTGGGTCAACACTCATTCATGGCCACAAGACAATGTATCTAGGCTTCAAACTCCTTACTCTAGGCTTGGAGGACCCTACACAAGGTCTATGAACACTCACTTGGTATTACAATAGAAAGAGCCTTCCTCTAGAACTTTGTTTACAACGTACACATCATTGGTAATCACTGTTATGATGGATGGTCTATTGGGATAGTAAATAAAATGCTTATTCTTTTTCCACCCTTTGAAACTACAACAAGGTATTTGACTTGGCAGGGTCCCCACACATCACTTCAACACCAAACATTAGGCAATTCAACCTTTTTCCTTCTCAATGCATTTTTTTTTGTCTTTCACTGGTTTTCTTAGTCTGATACATAGGGATATCAGACCTTTCATGGCATCATCACATGCGCAAACTTCCCCATATGTCCCAGTAAGTCTAATATATTAAATACATTTAACCTAGCACTATCTGGTACAGATTATCATGTCCTATCCATATAGGATGTTTGCAAACCACACTATCATGCTTGACTCGTGTATGATGCAAAGGTAGGGGCATGTATAATAGTTTCAACATACAAAGTCGATGATCATACATCCCATTCTTCTAGACACCCTTGGATACATTAATTGGCTTCTAGGCTTGGGAAAACTAATATGAATTGAGCCAACACCATGAGGATAGGGTCAAGTATCATAGCAACTGATCTTAATTTGTGAAGACATGGTTCACACTCATTGATGGTCATTTTGCAACTCACCTTGAGTCTACATGAGCTGCAGAAACTTGTGATAAGTATGGATAACTATCTCCTTCCAATATGTAATCCTTTCATATTTTAGGTGCCTACACACTATGTTGTTGTTAAGTATTGATGTAGTCTTAAGACATATCATGACTCCATTACATGTCCACACTTGGGTTTACAAACACAACTTTGTCAAAACAAAAACAATATCACTAGTAAAACTATGACTGTGACAATTAATACCCTTAGGACAGTCATAAAAATTTAATCTATTTCATTTGGTTTTGATCCACAAACTTACATTCTTGGGTATCATGATTTTATGTGTCTCTGACATGACTCCCAGTAACTATATAAGGATCTTACTAGTCCTAGATCTATGCCTTGTCTTTTTGATATGGTTCCTAGTGAGAATATATGAATCTTACTAGTTCTAAATATCATAACTTTGTATTTTGCATGCTCCATGTGTGTTACCAATGTTACTCATATTACTCACTTTGTACTTCCCTTTTATCTCAATATTGTAGATTGACAATATCATAAGTCTTGGGAGCTACCACCTTTCCAAACTTGTAGTCATCTTGACTCTTCAATATCTTGGTGAAAGAATACCTAGTTTCTCCATATTTTCCCAAGAGTACATGAGCATAATTTCATACTCTTTCTAAGAGGGGGATAAATATTACATCATAAGTTGTATCTCTTTATAAATATACATTAGGTTTAGACTCAATTTAGTGGTTGTGCCTTATTCATGCCTAATTGTACTTAGGTTTGAGAATGTTTCCATACATTTGGTTCATTCCCTTATTCATGATGTTCCTCATGGCTCAATTTTCTAGGACTAGGGTTTTGGGAACCCTTATTCCTGGAAATTGGACCTAAAATTTGAAAGATGAATGTTGGATTCACAAATAGTAGGATTTTCCTCTCCAAATTTGGACTTTTGCAAAAGTGCAATTTGAAAAGGTGCAAGTTGCATATAGATACAAGTCTATTTCTCATTTAAAACCCCTATCAACTCCAACCCACATCTACCAATTTTTCAATCAAGAAATTCAAATCAATTGAGAATAGATCTATAATCAAGAAACAAGGCATTCAAAGATACAACTTTGTTACATGACTTATGATCAACTACATTATGTTTTTCCATGATGAAAGCATACAATAAGATGTTCTAGAAACATTAAGGCTTGTGTGGAACTTCATGCCAAGCATCAAAATTGAGGTATATTTGTCAATTTTTTATTTACATTTATGCACCATTTTTTACAACTTTTCACATGATTGTCTTGACAATGACATGGTTGTCACTTTATCTGAAAATATGCTTATCATCATTTTAAGAAATAACTCTTCTTTTAGCTATTCTTATACCCTACAATGCATTGAATTGGCCTTGGTATATTAGAAATCATCTTGCAATTCTTGCATAATGTTTTTAACCATTGGTAAAAATAGTCCATTACATTCTAGGATCTCTTCAAATTTTGGTCTGAAACTGTTTCTTGAGCTAAGGATAGCTTTTTTATGAATTGAATATTCCATAAGGCCTGCATAACAACTTTCTCTGCTAACTCTTGGCCAAGATATAAGACAACTTATTTTAGCTTCCAACTGGTTGAAAATAGATTTACAAAATGGTCTTTATCATGTTATGTTATCTTTGTTCTTTCTCATTGTTGCTGTTTAGTTCACCACAAACTTCATACCTTAACATATAATGGTAGGAATAAACCTGTCTATTTATATAAAATATATATCCCAATGGATTGCATCTTGACCATCACAAAATTAGGTCTCTATGACTACCACAATGTCCACATCCCTTTTTAAACTGTCATGTTTGCTCTTCTTGGTTTCAAATTTGCCTTATTGTTGTAATATTCTATAAGACTATCAATTTGTTTTGGGAATCGCCTTCATCAATGTATCAATGCTCAAGTTGAACATCCTTTTTCAGGATTTATTCTCTATATCATGCTAGGGATTGTTATTGCTACTTGGAATGTGATGTCTTCCCATTTGATTGGATTGTCAATCATTGCATTTTTCTCCATATCATCATGGACTAACTTGTGCTCCCTATTATACTTATTTGTCTAATTCATTTAGACCACAAATATCACATCCTAGCATGCTTTTTGAAAGGATCTAAATGACCATTGTTTCCCATTTATTGAGATCCTTAAGTCTATTGCTGACAATTTGTCTCTTGGTAAACAAAACTTTCTACCAAAATTGACTATCTTAAAAACTTTATGTTCTTTGTACTGCTGCTCTACTTTGCGTATTTAGACCGAGTAATAAAATCTTTTGATATACTCTTTTTAAAACAAAACCTATGCACTCACTGCTAGTTTCACATATGATTCCACAACCTCATCATATTTTGTCCATTCATCCTCTCAACCTAAACAATCATGTATTTTATGCTCATTCTTGTCTATTTGACTAAGCCAAGATCACACTTCACATTGTGTATAGGGCTATTGTTTGATTCCTTGTGTCACAACCATCTTTGTCACTATTATTAGTGACTTTTCTCTTTAACCTTTCATTTTTTCAAACCATTTACATAGTCATTACTAAATAATTATAGCATTGTCATGTTTGCATGTTGTCACGGACCTATAACAATCTCTTCTTGTTGTATCACTATCACTTTTGGTCACTAGGTTAATTATTTAAAGGACTTGGTCTTGTAATGGAGCTACCCTTAATTATAAATAGATGAAATTTTTAATTCAAAAACAAATGTTGGAGCCTCAAATGGTGACTAAGATTGCAAATCACAATGAACAATGACAAATCAACCCAAGAGTGTATGCATTCTCTTCAAACTGTTGTAGAATGGTATAATACTTCAGATCAACAAGATCACAGTATCAAATGATGTTGACCAATAGTCAAAAACCTTCTAAAAAAATTATTCCTCGGTATGAGAGATATCAGTAGGCAATGACATGGTATGACTATGTTCTTCTTTGAGAGCAAATTGTGGCTTCTCATAAAATGAAATAAACTCCTTCAAATGCAATTAAGAAATCTAAAGTCGATTAGAATTCTAAGTTTTCTCTATCAATCCTATAAGATAATAAGGTACCAACAAGTGTTTAAGATCTACTTCACCGATGTCCTTCTCTTCCCCATTTGATGAGAAAGCTTTAAATTTTAAGCAATGAAATCTATGACTAGCCTGTTATTATGGAAGAAGCCTCACAAAACTTGCAACGTGAACAAGCTTTCTCCTATTCTTTTGTAATGTGGGAAAAACGTAACACCAACAACTGAGGCATGGGGGAAACATTAAAAGACTTCCGATGATGTTGACCTAGGAATGGCAAAGCACGGGACTTATGAAATGGAGTGGATAACTCAAGAAATGGGTGTGATGCAAGCAATTCCTCATATATGCAAATCAATGAATGAAGGTGAAGATTCAACTACCTTGAATTGTGAAGATTCTACCCAATCAATTCCTCATATTATGCAAATATTATGCAAATCCGAAATTCTTCATGCAAATATTATGCAAATTCGAAGATTCAATGAATGAAGGTGAAGATTTAGCAATTCCTCATATTATGTAAATCCAAAATGAAGGTGAAGATTCTACCTTGAATGGTGAGTGTGTGAAAGTACCTCGAATGGTGAGTGTGTCGTTTGATCTTGCCAAGGGTTGAGGTCAACGCGGAAGCCTGCGCGGGATTGAATGCACAAATGACTTGCCCTCTTTTGTTTGTTTTTTAAGTAATGCCAGTTGTCATCGAAATTTCAACGAACATGGGCACTTTTTTGAAAAAAAAAAACAAATTTCATTGTCAATGCCTTCTCTGTTGAAACCAAATGTGAAATTACCGGCGGAATTCCGACGAATTCGGACATTTAAAAAAAAAAAATCAAATTTGGTCACAATATACCTTCTCTGTCGGAAACCTCCATCGGAATTCTAGATCAAATATATGTGTCAAGTGCCATTGGGTTGCAATATCCGGGGCTGACACCCTTGCAATATATTTTGATGTACCAGGAAAAGTAGGTGAGGGGGAAGTAGGTGAATAATTCATGCCTATTGGAAAGTTGGGCAACATTGTGTTAATTAGATCCTGCATAATAGGGTGTCAGTCGGGCAAAGGCATGGATGGATTGGACTCACTGTTCAACAACTTCTTTCTTGCCAACTCATGGACCTACTCTGAGATTGCCCTTACCTCAGCCTCGTGTTCCTTCCTTGCTTTATCTCACTACAGTTTTCAGCCTTTTCCTTCTTCTCTAATTCCTTCAGCCTTTCCTTTTCTTGCGGCAAGATCACCTTCTCCTTTCTCAACAATGCATTAGTTTCTTTGGCCAACAAACTTGTTGTCTTGTTTTCTTTTATCTCCTTTCTCTTTCTTTGTTTCCCCTCCTCTATTTCTCTACTCCTTGTCTTTGCAAACTCGACAAACACATCAGAAGTTATCAACTGCCCTTCCTACGCCAAATAGATGCTAGTTGAAGCCCCCCTACCACTTCTTTGGTTCACAATGTAAAAAAGCAACTTTAAGAATCATAAAAGTGTATTTTGTTGTTGTGATTGAGGTGTCTCACTTACTTGTGACATCAGGCTCTCCTCTTCCACATTACAATCTTGTGTTGCTTCTTGCGTCAAACCTGCATCATTTTCATTGTCAGAGTAACCACAATCTGCATAGTAATGCACCATTTCCGGAATGGCATATTTTGATGGTGAAGGCAAGATAGATGTCCCCCATTCGTCTTCACCTTCCAATTCAACATTGAGAATTGTCGCCCCCTCCACCACCCAGGGTGGTGCAATTCGCTCGGATGGAAGGCCAAGACTCTCATCCAAAGTGTCAATTGCAGCTTCATCAATGTTGGTGGTTGTCTGTTCCATGCCCACTTGTGTAGTTGAATCCATTTGATAGCTAGTTGCAATGTTTTTCGCAACCACTTCTGGGGAGACATGGACTCTCAAAAGGCTGAGCATGTTTTGCACTGCAGATGCATCTTCCTCATCATTAATGTGGAATGTGGTGTTGGGCTGCATGTCTTGGGTGAGGGCATCAGGATTGAGAGGCCATATCCCCGTCCTTTTGAATCTCGCAGTAATATTTGAAACAGTCAATTCACCCCTCCTAATTTCTAGATTGGGGAACCTTTCTATCCATGCGGCTCTTTCCGATTTGAAGTATGTTTTGAATGGAGAGAATACACTCACATCAAGTGGCTGCAATTTGTGAGATGTGTGAGTTGGCAATGTCAGCAAGTCTATGCCCAACATCCTTGCCTCTTGGATGGTTGGAAATGCAACACGACTGTCATGGCCATCGAATATCAACAAGCATCTGTTCGTTGGTGATACTCCCCTAGGGATGGAGTGCTTGAAGTGGTTCAACCAACTCATGAATAGTTTTTTGGTCATCCACGAATGTTTTTGCGCTGCCATGCAAGCACCAGGTTCACATTTAGCTATGTAATTATGTGTCTGCCTCTTGCCATTGAACAGGTAGAACCTTGGAATGCTTTGTTTGGAAGCATTCATGGAGCAAAGAACTGTGATCAACTCATGCCTCTTCACAAGTATATAAGACATGTTTCGGCTTCCTTTCTTCGCAAGCACCCTCATTGCTCCATTTTTGTTGGTCATAACTCTTGTTTCATCATAGTTCCAAATACGAGCAGGACCATATGGATTGGCAGCATGTGCTTTTGACAATGTCTCGTAAAAAGCATAAACAACTATTGGTATAAGACACAGTGCCTGGTCTTTGTCGAGGCCTTCGGTCATCCGCAAGCTAAGTTCATGATATTTGGCCTTGAATCCAAACCACCATGAGTTTCCAGGCATGCCATCCTTGAAAGGGGTTGGTCTACCCTCACAAATTTGAGAGACAATTTCCTTCAAGTTTATGATTTCAAGGCCATGACCACAACCAACCATCTCTTGTCACCACTACACAATCTCCTCTTCTTCTTGATATGTGAGGATGGTTGGTGGACCTTTCTTGGACGTGGTGGTTAGACCACCAAACCATTTTGACAGTGTTGCAGTTGGGATGCCCCACTTCCTTGAAGCACCCCGTATGGACATGTCATTGCCCTCAACATCTTGGAGTGCACCTTCCATGTCAGTTGTCGACCACAACTTTTGTTGCATTGTTACTTTTCTTGTAGTTGAAGGTGAACTAGGTTGGTCCACCGTGACTGGGATAGGACATTCACTTGGATGGTCTACTGCTAGGGGTAAAGGGTCTGCCTGGGTTTGAACAAGAGGTGGGGCTTCTGCTTGAACATTGAAAGTGACACCCCTTTTTTCTAAACACACCCTTGTGCATGCTGATCTCTTTGAAGCATGATAAGGCATCTTGTCTGCACATAACAACATGAACATGAATGTTACCCATGGAAATAGTGTTTAATAAATATAGGCCACAATGACTAATATGAATAATTTTATGTTAGCCATTCAATATTTTCTGAAGATTAATATCAACTATACTCTTTTGATTCTGAATACTCTAAGATCGAGCCAACTAACCATGTCATTTTGTAAATCGATGTGTTTTGATCAGTGCCAATAGTCATGCTTGATATGGAATGAATATGCAATTACATATTGAATGACAACAAGGTGCAACAAGTCAGTGAGGCTTGAACAGTAGGACTATGGTTCCCTTTTACTAAACTCAAAATTTCAGCACTTGTTTGATTGTTTTGTGTATTGGACACTTGTTTTATTATTATTTTTATTGGACACTTATTCCGATATGGATTCATTGTTGAAACCTTCTAGGTCTTCTAGATGTGAGGGTGTATCTAGATTGTGTTCTTTCCAAAGAATGACTTGACAGTATAGACGGGAAGGGGTGCTTGGCTTACAATTAGGTTGGATGTATATTTTGGTAAAAATCCACGATGGGAATTGTTCATCCACTACTGTATGAAGCAGGTGTTGCTAGGACAGGTTTTGAGAGCACTCTCGGACCCGAGGACCATAGTTTTCTAAGAAAAATGTATTGATATAGTTGGTTTGCTACGATAGGAGGCTGAGTTTGAATAATTTTGAAAAGAAACAAGATCTTATGGGGAAGACAAGATCATCACAGGGGTATGGACAAAGAAAGAATTGGTCAAAATGATGACCATGCCTAGCTAACCACTCTTGTTGTGCTTGGATTTGGAGATATGGGATGTTAACAGGGCATTCTGTTAGTGCAATAATAGAGTGTGAGGTGGGGAAATTTTCACAGAGATAGTTCAGGATTTCATAATCAACATCCTCTGAAAATAGGGTTTTGATAAGACCTTCACTTGTTAGAATCTCATGGACCTTGAGATAGTTTTGCCTCTCATATTGATATTTTTTTACAATCTGATAGCATTGATCTGTGTTTGACATTTCCACGCTCTGTTGTATCCACGTGCATTGTCTAGAATGTATCATTGTCAATCTACACCATGCTATATATTGCAATCTCTGCATGTGACCTCAAAACATTACTTTAATCTATATATACATACATGCACATTATCATATTTATATACATACATGTAGACTAATTGGCATGCATTTCTACATGTTCTTTGAATTCAGAGATTAGATTGGTATGGAATTGCTAAACACTTGTACATGTCTATGAATGCAAATGTTGAATTGGTCTGCAATTGCACAATAAGTCGTATACCATTATACGAATTGATAGACATATATATATGTATGAATAGTGATGCATGCAGTCACACACAGACACATATATACGTAAATACTCTCTCACACACACACATATAGTCACAGACACATATATACACAAATATGTTTCAATATATAAATGTATGCATATGTATTAGACTTTATATATAATCACATGTGTGTGTATATATATACTCATTTGTGTATATATAAATATATGTGTACATGTATGTATGTGTGTGATTGTGTGTGTGTGTGTGTGTGTATGTTTGTGCATATATATATAAATATGTGTGTGTGTTTGTAAAGGTATTAATACATAATTGGAGCCCATTAGATATGTGGACCCCATAGAAAGGTATTCATACATATACGACCCATATATGTGTGGAACCCATCTGTTGATAGGAGGGAGCCAACTCATTCATATACATGGCAAAGGGTGAAAGCTGGCAGCTACCTCGTATACAATTGTGCATGTTGTAGACACCTAAAATTATCATGTCTAATTAAATAAATATTTTATTTATTTAATTACTTTAGCCTAATTCCTCTATTAATTAAATAAATCTTTATTTATTTAATTAATTCATTAATCCTCTTCTAAGTCTTTTCTCATTTGAATAAATACTTTTATTTATTTAAATTATCTTTTTCTTAAATTAAATAAATATCTTATTTATTTAATTGATCCCACTTCTTCTATTAATTAAATAAATCTTTATTTATTTAATTAATTCATTAACGATTTCTACCCATGACACATGTCATTCATCTTTTAATTCATACACTACCTACCCTCTCATTATTTTCTTATTTCCTTTACCTACCCTCTAATCATAGCCGACCATTTATCTCTTACACCTCTCAATCTTACCCCTCCATTTCTTATAGTGCCTTCTATATAAGGAGATGCTTCCTTCATTATCAAACACCCGATGATTACTCGACTACACTACACTTTTGAACTTGCATATGCGATCCTACTTGCAACCACATTTCCGTTCTTTGTTGAGCTTTTGTGCACATAAAATCTGAGAGCAAATATATCAAGCAAGATCAATGGAGATAGGAATAATGGAGATCCAAACCCTATTATACATGTGATGGTATAATCTTTGTGATTTCATTTGATTTGCATTATCTTACGTAATCTTCATATGTTATGGTAGATCTTTGTTGTTGTTAAGCTAGGGTTTTGTGGTTGAATTCATTTAGTTTTTCAATATTGTTGTTATCCATTATCACCATAAACATTTTGGCACGCCCCGTGGGACATGGATTTTTGTTAGATCTATGTTTTTTGCAGGTTTTTCTAACCCTATATTATTGTTTTGTAAAACAATTTGGAGAATAACCTTGTGCAACTAGGGTTTTGGACACAAAATCAAGATCTTGGAGAGATTTGATCTGATCTCACAAATGGCTAAGAATTTTTGCACCAAATTGTGTTTGTAGGTTGAGGATAGTATTAACAACTCTCAATCCAAAATTCAAAATTTTTGGAGTACATTTGCATTTTCCAAGATTTTTTATGATTTTTCATAAAAAATTAATTTTGAGAGCAAATTAGCAAAATTTTTAGATTTTCTTATATTTTTGAAAAGATCTCTGGTTTATACACATGATCTGTTCTTTATGATTTTAATTTTGATGCAAAATATTTCCCTAAAAATTGGATCTTTAAAAATTAGGGTTTTTCCTTATTTTGATCAAATCTCACAAACGGCTTTGAAATTTGGCATCAAATTTGTTTTTCAGGTCAGGGACATTATCAGAGGTGTTCAGTAAAAATTTCAGATTTTTTGGATTTAGGTTTCATTTTATA
Source organism: Cryptomeria japonica (assembly GCF_030272615.1). NCBI lineage: Eukaryota > Viridiplantae > Streptophyta > Pinopsida > Cupressales > Cupressaceae > Cryptomeria > Cryptomeria japonica. The sequence continues at coordinate 40,871,217 of NC_081410.1, read as the reverse complement.
TTAATTTTTTGTGATTTTTCATAAAAAATTAATTTTGAGAGCATATTAGCGAATTTTTTGGAAATATCTCTGAATTATACATTGGATATGTTCTTTGGGATTTTAAATTTGATGCAAAATCATTCCTCAAAAATTGGATCTTTGAAAATTAGGGTTTTACATTATTTTACTCATATCTCACAAACTGCTTGGATTTGTTGCAGAATTTTTTTTATGCAGGTTTGGACAACCATCAGAATTTTTCAGTAAAAATTTCAGATTTTTTGGATCAATTTTTCATTTTATATGAATTTTTTATGATTTTTCATAAAAAATTAATTTTTGGAGCAAATTAGCAATTTTTTTGGATTTTCTTACATTTCTGGAAATCTCTTGAAATTTTACAGGTGGTCTTTTTTTTATGATGAATCAAATATTTTAATTGGTCAACAAAACGCATTGTTGAAGACCCCTATTTCACAAAGTCTTTTAGATCTAAAATTTATCTAACTTGTGTGCTTGCAGGAAGGGGTGATCATTTGAAACAATCCAAACTACTAAAAAATATTTGTTGCAAGAGCTTGACAAGGATTTTATTTTGATCTTTATTGTGTGCCTTATTTTCATAGATTATCAAACACTTCAATTGGTGCACTAGAATTGAACCAGTGTCCTTTGTGTCTTGGGCAATAGGCTCTTTTTGTTTAATCTTTAGAGGGCCTATCTCCCCGTGTGGTCATTAGGACTACTAGTAAGGAGAGAACGACCCAAGTGGTAGCAAGGAAAACCCACCTCTTCCGAACCACTATAAACAACTGTATTCATGGTGAAAACTATGGATAACGTGTGCTGATTAGTTCATACCGACACTATGTCTCCCCATAAACCCATTTGATCAAATTTATTTGATCAGTTGAAGGGCGTAACCCCTACCGGTTGGGAGCCTTTTGTATTTACAAAGCTGAAAGTGCCACATGTATGGCCACACAAGCGGATGCCCTTACTAGCACCTTTTTGTTTTAGAAGCCAAAATCCTTCTAGTTGTTGGGGCAGGAGGTCGGACCTCTGGTAGCGGCCCACACACATATGGTTCTTAGTAGAGATAAAAAGTTCGCCATGAGGAGTTTTCATGGGGACTGATGCTTGGCTGCCCCGAGAAGTGAGTGCCGAGGGTGGAGCCAGTGGGATCAAGCATCTAAGTATCCGCTCTAAATAGCGTAGCCTCAGGGGAAACTCCATGTGGGATCAACAACTATTGTCCTGGCCAACCATAAGAATTGTGCTTGTCTTATTTTGAACAATCAAACATTCAAGACCAAACAACAAAAACATTGTGTCTTTTGTGTCTTCAAGTGTATGCAAAATATTTTTTTACATCAAACAACACAATTTTCTTGGAGTCATTTTGAGTCTAAACACTTGCAAACATTGAGTCTTCATCAACATTGTGTCTTCTTGTCATGAAAAATAGTAAAAAATTCAGATTTGGTCACAACAAACAACTTCACAAATAGGAAAAATTTACAGTCCAACAAACAAGAACAGTCAGTTTCAGACTTATTGAGCTTCCTAGGTTATCTCTTCAGGTTTTCATCTAGAATTCAACTTGTCTTTGGGTCTCACAAAGTCCATCATTGCTTTACACCTTACATTACATACACATTTGTCTAAACTTGAGTCAAAAGGTCACTTGCTTGTCCTCATCTTACTTTGTCAACACACTACATACAACAACATTTTGCTAAGTGGTCCCTCATCAAGGTCTATCACCTTTGGGTCTCATTTGGTCTTACTTAGAGTCAAGGTCAACTTACCTCATCAAGAGAAACTATCATCTCTTTGGAAGTCACACCTACTCTACTACATACATACTTGGTCTTACACTTTGGACACTGCAAGTAAACCTCAAATTCATTTACATTCCATCCAACTCTTGGTCTTCCATACTTTTTCCATTTTCATCTAGTCTCAAACATCTTGGTCAATACCTAGTTCATGGTTGAAACCCATTCCCAAAAATCTAGGAGAGAAACTAAAGAGGCTCAAGAGTCCACAAACATGAGTGTCTATGAGTATGAAAATGATGTCTTTTTCAATTTTGATCATAACACATTACTTGGCATGGATGCTTATAGAAATATTCCAAATGTTGAGAACATGGATACTATAAACAACAATGATACACATGATGACAATATGGACAACATTTCAGTACATTCAGCAGAAGAGGAAGACTCCATTATGGATCCCCGTTTCAATCGATTGGTTGAGAAAATAATGAGGAGGGATAGACAATATTTCTTACAAATGATGGCACAAAGTGGAGCCAAGATACCTCATGATTTTGACATGTCTCAAATAATGGAAAATTGACCTTTGCAACAAACTCACTCCAAAATGGATCAAAGGAGGCCTAATAGTGGAGGCAATAGAGGACCACATCTTGTACCTGAATCACCATCATCTTTGTTTCAAAAACCAAACGTCCCATACACACATGGTCAAGCATATGATACTCACCTTCACAGACCATTATGGAAGCCTTATGTAGAAAAATATGTTCAATCACATACCAATGCTAAGGATCAACCACCAAAGCAATTGTATATTCAAAGGCATGCTCAAAATTTGGACACAAGGAAACCCCGTGTCAAATTTGGGGGCAACACAATAGAATAAACTCATGACATGCCTGTAGAGTATGGTATACATGGACAAAGCAGATATTCCATTCCTCACCATGACTCTATACCAAGTGGTCCATTTACGCAGCATCACTATAGACCTCCTCCATATGAACATGTGTATGATCAATATCATCCATATATGCAACATGCTCCTCCTCCACTCGGTGGTTCAGGTATGGGGTATGGTCCAAGAAGTCGGTCTCCACCTAAGAACAATTTGGAACAACAAATCAAGGACTTACAAAAGAAAATGGAGGACATAAATACACCGAAGCCAACTTACACAATGACAGACATATGTCCCTATCCATTTGACAAGATCATTCCAATGCCTCCATTTCCTACACACTTTGTGACACCTAAGTTTGATAAGTATAGAGGCAAAGGGGATCCTAAAGCACATATAAGACAGTTTTTCACAACTTGCATTGAGGTAGCAGCAGAAGAGACATATTTGATGAGATTATTCCCACAAAGCTTAGGTGATCAAGCTATGGAATGGTTCTCCCAACTTCCACCTGATATTAAGCCATGGGGTGACTTAGCAGAGGCATTTATCCAACATTTCTCATACAACATAGAGACAGACATATTAGTCACTACTTTGTGCAACACCAAACAAAAGGATGGAGAATCTTTTTCATCATTTTTACAAAGATGGAGGAATCTAGCTAGCAGATGCTCTTGTGAAATTCCACAAAAACAAATGGTAGAAATGTTCACCCAAAATATTAACAAAGACATTGGTTATGACTTAAGAAAATCTTGTTTGTCCACCTTCAACGACGTCATTGAAAAAAGCTTAGCGACAGAGAAGGTCCTAATTGAACAAGGAGTCATTAAGATATTCAAGGAAAACAAAGATGACTTTAAAGGAAAAGACAAGCCAAGATTTTGGAATAAAAACAAGAACACAGTCAATGATGGTGTTGTTGATGCCAATACAGTATGACCCAAAATCATTTTTTCTGGATCAAGCTCTACAAACAATCAAGTGAATACTCAAACAACTTCCAAGTCACGAAGGAAGTAGAGTCAGTTTTCAAAAAGCTAGTGGCAAACAAGGTAATCACAATTCTAGATTTTCCTCCATATGAACCAAAGGTTAAACCAAATTGGTGGAATGATGATGAGTATTGTGAATTTCATAAAAGCAAGGGACATAAGACAATAAATTGTCATCAACTGAAGAACATCATACAAGATCTCATTGATAGAGGTGACATTGAAATTGAAGGACACTCATCCAACCAAGAACATGAAATGTTTAAGGAACCATTCCCAAAGCATGACAAGGGAAAGCCTAAAGCCACAAATGACCAAACCATCTATACCAGAGCATCGTATAACTATGATTCAACTATCAATCACATTTCGATGGACAATTATGTCTCTACCATTATCATCAAGGACAAAACGCCGGAGAATTCTACCCAAAGACCCAAAATTGTCCTAAAAGGAATTGGATCTTCTTCCGAACCTACCTCTAAATGTAATGTTACAACTCGTCGAGGTAAATTCACTTTGCAAGGTGCTCCAGCTAAAAATATCGCTTCCTCATTGACCAAGCCTGAGTATGACCTTGTTGAATAGTTAGGGAAGACACCCGCGCTCATCTCCATCCTTGAGCTCTTACGCATATCCCCCGCACATAAAGCCATTCTTGATAAAATCTTGAGAGACACTGTCGTCCCCACTGATCTAAATGTGGACCAGTTTCAAGCCATGGTGGGATACCTTTCCGTTCCACATTCCCTTACATTCATAGAAGCTAACGACGCCTCCGTAAGTCAGCCACATAATGCACCGTTACACATTGAAGCCTTCATACACAAACATCAAATAAAATGAGTCCTGATTGATGGAGGAGTAGGTCTAAACATTTGTACATTGAGCACTATTAAACAATTGGGATATTCAGACAAGGCTATGAATTCTACAAACAAAATTACCATCAAGGCATATAATGATGAAAAGTATTCATCCAAAGGCACAGTCACCTTGCCTCTCAGAGTTGGAACGGTTACAAAGGATGCGGTTTGTCATGTCCTTGATCTAGAGCTTACATACAACATATTGCTAGGACGTCCATGGATTCATGAGATGAGTGCAATCCCATCTACATATCATCGATGTATCAAGTTTCCTCACAATGGAGTTGAAGTGACTGTCAAAGCTGACCCAAATCCATTCATATATTGCAACAATCTGCGACCTAGATCAGAAATAACAATTCCAACCAATCGAGAGGCCATTCCTTCATCAACATATGTGGATCTAGAATCCTTGAAAGCTTCTACATCAAAACAAGCAGAGATCAAAGAAAAGTTCAAGTTTAAAGACCTGGGATGTGGTGAGTATATTTTTCATGTTGATCAACTCCCACTATCTCCTAAGGTAATCAGTCAACAAGAACAACCTACAAACAACTTGCAATACCAAGGAATTGGGTGTGAACCACCTAGTGTTGTGGCTACTAAGTCTGAATGCAAATCTCCTCTAGCGGTGCAAGCAACTCTTGATATCAATAATCCTAAGAGTGGTTCCAACGAAGAATCTATTGAGCATATCGTCAACCTACTTGATAACTCACATAGCTTTACCATATCATCCACTCATTCCATTTCCACTCCGCTTCCAAACTTGGATCAACAAGAATTACAAAAGCCCTTACTCATTGGGGATCAAAAATCAAGCTTTGAAAAGAAAAATCTAAAAGTCAAAAATAAAGAAAAATCCTTTAGTCCAAATCAAAATCAAAAGCTATTGGACTCTGCAAAAATCAAACTCAAGGATAAAAATCTTATAAATGAAAATGAACAAGAGTTGATCTCCCCTAATATCAAAATAACTGGGGGCAAAAGTTTTAAAATTTCAAGTCAAAAAGAATACTTGTTGATCCTAAGTCTCCAACATGTCATGATACTTTCACTTCTTCTTGCAATCATAAGCCTTCATCACTCATCCACTTGTTCCACACATCCTTCCCCTTCTGGTGATACATCATGGACCTTTAATGGAGCTCCCTCGAAGGACTTTGTTATCAGGGATGCCCAAACTTCTTTAGGTGACACACATATGGGCTTGTGTAGTCTACATGCTAGTAATTATATTTCAGTTCCTTTATCAAGGAAGATAGTCACTCAAGCTACACATCATTCAGTCAAGGAACGTTGCAGTTACAATCATAAGGTTAATCCTCACACATTTGAGGTGGGTGACTTAATTCTCAGAGAACATCCTAAAAATCAACAAGACAGAGAGAAGGGCAAGTTCGAACCAAATTGGTTTGGTCCTTATATCATCACAACAACATATGGATATGGTGCATATCAGCTCTCAACTCCAGATGGTGAACCTTTGGAGGATCCTATCAACAACATGCACCTTCACAGGTTTTAAACATAGCTCTTCAGAGTATCCTAATTCAAAAATACAAAAAAATCAAAAAATTCAAAAATAAAAAAAAATCAAAAAAAAATTCAAAAAAAAAAACCAAAAAAAAATCATAAACATAAAAAATCGTTACTTGGTGAAAACCTGGCAAACAGGCACCTTGTGGCACAATCTTTTTTTTGAAAAATCGAAAAAAGTAAAGAGAAAACATTTCATCCAATGTTGAAAACCACTTCGGTGGCGCCTTGGGGCAAGTACCATGGTGAAAACCGGGTCACCGGCGCCATGTGTAGAGACATTGCTCCTCCCTCCTTAAAGATTCAATTTCATCCTTCATTTTGCACACACTCACGACCTATCCATCCATAATAAACTTACCCATTCCCATCATGGCTTGTTATTGATCTACCTAAGATTGGTTAGCCATTCATAATAACCCCCTTTTCACCCTTTCCATCCATAATAAATCACCTCCTATCTGTGGCTAAGGCAGATCCTACGTCTAGTGATGGGTGTGGAACCAAGAACATCACATGTTTTGAGGAGTACAGTTTCTTTAGTTTTCTTCAGTCTATTCGCACACAATCAGCAATAAAGCAACATCTGCATCACCAATCCACAATAAAGTTTCATCTTCTCTGCAATAAAGTATCAGTTTCATGGATTCAGTTAGTTTCAGATGAGACACAGCAACAACAACGGGCTTCAACAAATCAAATCTTTCAACAGACTCAGACAACATTATGGTTCAGTGCGATCTATCATTTTTGTGAAAGTAAACATTGTGACCACAATCAAATAAGACTTATACGAGTGACAAGAGACACTAAACTTGAGGACTACAGTGGATGTTGGTGTCGAGTCTTTATTTTCTTTTGGTTTTATCTTTTTGGTGACATGTCTTTTAGCTTTTCCAGGATGTCTTTGACTAGAGATTTTATCTCCAGGATGTCTTTGACTAGAAAGGCGAGGATGGGGTATCGTCACCTATTTTTCTTTTGCTGTCTGGGGATTGTCTCTTAGTAATGCTATGACTTGTCCAAGGATATGAGGACACTGTGAGTCTAGTATGAACTGGGGCATTCCTTGTTTGTGATTGTCTTATCTCCATGCAAATAGGTACAATGACTTTCTGGGTCGAACATATGCCTCGATTGTCATAACCTATTTTTCCATAATAAAGCTCAATGATGATAACGCACAAGAAGCTCTTTCACTTTTATATCTTCTATCTTCCATCCCCCTTTCTTGATTGACCTCCATCATCCTTCTTGAGTTCGTGTAGCCTGCTATCACATGACTGAGTATAATGACACGCCAAAAACATTTGCATTTCATATAGTTGCACCTGCATTATCATATATTAAGCATTTCATACATACATATAGCAATCACAATTGCATCACATCCTGCACACAACACATATTAGCACATTTTACATTTTCATCATGTAAATAATCATTTGCATTATCATATTCATCTGCATTTCATACATTCACATTCACATATGCATAACATATAAAAACATAAAAGAACAAAAATATTGCATTGCATCATATACATATTTGCAAACATAACATAAGCACCACATAGAACCAACATCACATAGGTACACATGCATATAGCTTCTGCAAAGATGAATAATCTTATATATATCTCAAAATCATAAGTGTCATGATACAAGGATGTCAAAATCATATGGCTACAATCACCCGCAGGTGTCTACATCATCATACAAAATGGTACAAAACTGATACAGAGGAACCCACTGATCACTCCTCCCAGCACCGCCAGTAGTGCTAATCCTGTCCGTGTAATAGTATCCCAAGCCACATGTCTAGCCCTCATCTCCAATCCTGGATCCTGAAACACTCATCTCAGTGCATCCCTGTCTTTGTCTCGATCATAAGGAACTAACTCCCCATCGATCGGTATCCGCAGTATCCTGTATACATCCTCCAAGGTGACTATCATCTCACCCATCGACAAATGGAAAGTACAAGTCTTTGAGTGCCATCTCTCAGCCAACACAGTCAGCAATCCCATGTTCGCCCGAAACACAAGCACATACAGAATATGTTGCAAGCCCATAACCTCAATCACTGATCTGTCTTCAAAAGTCAGCTCTGGTCGTAAACTCTGAGTCGATGGGAATCTCCTATGACTCCAGCATAGGTAGGTACTCCTGCAGTCAGGTAAATCAACTGTGTCAGTCAAAGTGGCATTCCTTGTTCATCACAAAATGCTACTCTTTATCCTAGTGCTTATATCTATCATATGGCGCTCTATCCTAGTGACACTCACTGTTCATCACAAAGTGTTGTTGTTTATCCTAGTGGTACTCCCTGTTCATCACAAAGTGCTGCTTACATTTGCACTCATTGTTCATCACAAAGTGCTGCTCTTTTTTTTAGTACTCCTTGTTCATCACAAAGTGCCTTGATCTATCCTAGTCTTCCCTAGAGGACCTGCTTGAGTGTATCCTCTCAGCAGCTTATCCAATCAACAGCGTATGTTTATCACATAACTGTCGATTCGACCTTGAAGACACAAATGATCATTCATGACACAGACACGCCTTAGCATTTTTTGCCCCCTGCTTGACATATCTAAAATGAATTAAATGTACTACCTAGCATGCATTTATGACAACAATTAATGCGGAAAAGTACAAGGAGGTTTGGCGGTACTTACCGGCTCTCCTGCATCTGCTGGCCTCTAAAATCGGCGAACGCGATCGAATCTATGCACCAATGCCATCGCTGCTGACTGCTGCCGCTCTATTCTCTCTCTACACTATGATCTCTTGGATGTTTGGATGACAACGAGGATGTATTCCCCTCGTGGTCTATCTTATAGATTACCCTGGCCCTAGCCCTAGCCCTCGTCTACCGAGTCAGTCTTCTTTATCTCGTGACTTTGTTACTCTATCCTATCTTGTCAGTCCATTCTAACCTTTCTTTCTTATCGAGAGATTGTTTGCGATCTTTCCAAACATTTTCATCCAATCTCTCGAGGGGGCACATCATTCCCATCTTGGGGCAACTTTGTATCAGTCCATATTATCTTCTTTGAAACAACGCAACAAGTTGCATTGCCTCAAAGAGGGGCAAAATGTAGACACCTAAAATTGTCATGTCTAATTAAATAAATATTTTATTTATTTAATTACTTTAGCTTAATTCCTCTATTAATTAAATAAATATTTATTTATTTAATTAATTCATTAATCCTCTTCGAAGCCTTTTCTCATTTGAATAAATACTTTTATTTATTTAAATTATCTTTTTCTTAAATTAAATAAATATCTTATTTATTTAATTGATCCCACTTCTTCTATTAATTAAATAAATCTTTATTTATTTAATTAATTCATTAACCTTTTCTACCCATGACACATGTCATTCATCTCTTAATTCATACACTACCTACCCTCTCATTATTTTCTTATTTCCTTTATCTACCCTCTAATCATAGCTGACCATTTATCTCTTACACCTCTCAATCTTACCCCTCCATTTCTTATAGTGCCTTCTATATAAGGAGATGCTTCCTTCATTATCAAACCCCCGATGATTGCTCGACTACACTACACTTTTGAACTTGCATGTGCGATCCTACTTGCAACCACATTTCCGTTCTTTGTTGAGCTCTTGTGCACATAAAATCTGAGAGCAAATATATCAAACAAGATCAATGGAGATAGGAAGAATGGAGATCCAAACCCTATTGGACATGTGATGGTATAATCTTTGTGATTTCATTTGATTTGCATTGTCTTAGGTAATCTTCATATGTTATGGTGGATCTTTGTTGTTGTTAGGCTAGGGTTTTGTGGTTGAATTCATTTAGTCCTTCAATATTGTTGTTATCCATTTTCACCATAAACACATGTATCAATTTTATACGCATGGCAATTACGAAGAGTGAAAGTTGGCAGCCACCTCGTATAAAATTGTGCATGTATTAATTGTACACGCATGGCAATTGGGAAAGGGTGAAAGGTGGCAGCCATCTCCTATACAATTGTGCATGCATTAATTGTATACGCATGACAATTGCGAAGGGACACAATTATTAATTGGTCAATAAATGAAACAAGACAACGGGAGAGAATAAATATGGAGACAATTATTAAAAAAGCAGTGAAGTTGCTATTTAATGTGTTGGTGGGATATAGTTTCAGTTAGTTAAAAAAACATTCCCTGCATATATCTAGAAGGTTTGTATACATGTGTAGTGTTAGTAGAAGACATGGAAGCCACCTTCACCCTTTACACAACGAGACAACATATGGCCTTTAGGGGCAAGATCACTGATAAAAGGTTGAAGGCCGTATTCAAGTTCGAGGATGAAAAATTTCTTCGGTACTTGAAATTATTTCTGGGTGACTGTTTCATGAACATAGATCACCAATATTGGATGAATGCGGACATCGTGGCCATGGTGGCAGCTTGGGCTTGGCGGATTGGGAAAAGTTCAGAGAAAGTTAAATGGTTGTTGAAAGAAATTGTGGACGATGAATGGTTGCTCAATCTTGATGAACTAGTCATAACAACTATTTTCGGGCTAGGGTTTGAAGTGCCTAAGCGAGAATCGGGTCATGGGGTTCCTAAAATTTTCCCCTTCATTCGATGGGAAGTGGGGGCAGATCGCAAGGAAGGGTCTGTCGAAACCACACTCAAATGGACGATGTTGGGGATGTGTCTCATTGAGAGGAAGAAGGCAGATGAAGGGACGTTGGGTGGTGCAGGTGAGGTGGGAGGTGAGAGAACGTCGAGAGGTGCATGTGAGGTGGTAGGTGAGGGAATGTCAGGAGATGCAGGTGAAGCGGTAGGAGATCAAGGAATGTCAGTAGGTGCAAGTGAGGCGGGAGTTGCAGATGACACTGGTTATTGGTACGAAGTACCAAAGGTTCCTACAGACTCTGACAATAACGAAGACCATGTCCCCTCACCCAAGCAAAAGAAGAGAATGCGGGACTAAATGAATATGTGTGTATGTGTGACACATTTTTAGTAAGCATTATATTTGTCAATGTTTTTAATTTAAAAGTAACATAATACATAAATTTTAGTGGGAATGGTTGTTGGGAATGCCTGTCAATACTTGGGAATGGTTTCTAGGAATGCTTGGGAATGGTTTCTGGGAATTCTTGGGTTTGCTTGGGAATGGTTTCTAAGAATGCTTGAGAATGCTCCAAAAAGTTTTGGATTAAATGTTACAGTTTATACAGTTCGTAAAGTAGAAAATGTGAAATAACAGTGTGATGTAGAAAAATATGTATGGTAACAAGAACAATGCTTGTGTGCTTTTGTTGAATCTATTCGACTGATGTGCGTGTTTGCCACTCCGTGTTTTTTTTTTTCTGTTTTTCTCTTGCACTGTATTTCTTTCAAATTCGCTCTTGCAATGAGATGAGAATTTATGTTTTATACATGGATTGTGTGGTTTCCCCCTTTTTAATGTGTTGTTTCAAAATTGAAATTTGAATTTGCATTGTTTGTCCATTGAATCTATAGATGTAATTCATTTAAGCCTGATTTGATTGATTTTGGCTGGAATTTGTGGGCCTTACACGATTTTTGTCGTCGTTACAAGTGGGAGTTGGCGTGAAGAGACGTGAAGGAGACGGGACGGGTTGTACACAAGCACCAAAGTGTTGGGTACTGTGCCAAGGGAAGGAGGTGTCGCAACGCAGACGTGGACCTAAACCAGCCAAAATGTGTTGTGTGACGGGTCGTTGTTGGGTCCACGCGTGTCGTGTTGGCCATATTAATGTTTATGTTATGCTTGTTTTATTGGCGGCTGAGGCCGTATAATAGAAACTTGTTTATGTTTAAAGCTTTACAATGACATTTTTTTTTTTGTTAGAGGGGCCCACCCTTTAGAATGGTGGCACGTGAAAGTGCCCACATTGACATGTGTTTATTTCGTAAGACTATGTTTTAATATTTCTGAATGTTATGCAATGTTTTATGTTTTTCTGGTAATGGATACATGTATGGCCCAAAAGATGTTATATTTAAGTTGAATATCTATGCGATTTTTTATGTTATGTTTTTAGTGTGTGGTTGCGCAAGTTTTGTCAGGTAGGGCAACCATGTGTGGGGCCCACGTTGCACATGTTCTGGACCCCGCGCACATATTGGCACCTCTCCCCTAGTGTCAATCAAGCTTCCAATATAAGGGTGGGTGATATACACATCCTATATAAGGGATTTTAATTAAGCAATGAAATGAATAGTTAGATATTTTTTATTAAAAAATTATATTATTCTTTTGTTTATTATTTTTAATTGTATACTTTCAATAATTATTATTATTAGCTTTGGTATTATAATTCTTTGAGATAAAGGAAATTTGAAAAAAAAATAAAAAATTGTTTGTTTGTATAAGTGATAATTGGAATGATTTTTCTTTTCTTTTTTTGAATTATTTTAACAAAGTATGCATTTCTTTAATAATAGATGTATTACTTCAGTACTCATCCATAATTAACCATAGATACTGTATATGGTGAAAATGGATAACAATAATAACAAGATTGAAAGGCTAAAATGAATTCAACCACTAAACCCTAGCCTAACAATCAACAAAGATCCACCATAACATATGAAGATAACCTAAGACAATGCAAAATAACTCAAAATCATAAAGATTATACCATCACATGTCAAATAGGGTTTTGATCTCCATTCTTCCTATCTCCATTGATCTTGTTTGATATGCTTGCTCTCAGATTTTTGTATGCACAAGAGCTCAACAAAGAACGGAATGTGGTTGCAAGTAGGATCGTAGTGTAGCCAAGTACTCCAAAATCAGTCATTAGCATGTGTCATTAGGGTTTGACAATGAAGAAAGCATCTCCTTAAATAGAAGACACAATAAGAAATGGAGGGTTAAGATTGAGAGGTGTAAAAAGAGAGGTCGGCTAGGATTAGAGGGTAGGTAAAAGAAATACCAAAATAATGAAAGAGGTAGGTAGTGTATGAATTAAGAGATGAATGACATGTGTCATGTGTAGAAAAAGATAATGAATTAATTAAATAAATAAAGATTCATTTAATTAATAGAAGAAGTGGGATCAATTAAATAAATAAGATATTTATTTAATTTAGGAAAGGGATAATTTAAATAAATAAATGTATTTATTTAAATGAGAAATAAGGCTAGAAGAGGATAAATGAATTAATTAAATAAATAAGGATTTATTTAATTAATAGAAGAATTAGGCTTAGATAATTAAATAAATAAAATATTTATTTAATTAGACTAGACAATTTTAGGTGTCTACATTTTGCCCCTCTTTGAGACAATGCGGCTTGTCGCGTTGTTTCAAAGAAGATAAGATGAACTGATACAAAGTTGCCCCAGTATGGGAATTATATGCCCCCTCGAGAGATTGGATGAAAATGTCTGAAAAGATTGCAGACAATCTCTCGATAAGAAAGATGGGATAGAATGGGTTGAGCGAATAAAGTGACAAAGTCACGGGATGAAGAATACTGACCCAGGAAATGAAGACGAGGGCAATCTATAAGATAGACCACGGGGGAAAATACATCCTCATTGTCATCTACACCCTTAGAAGATCATAGTGCAGAGCGAGAAAAGAGCAGCAGCAGTCAGCAGCGATGGCATCCATTCATAGATTCGACCGTGTTCGCCGATTCCAGCGACCAGCCGATGCAGGAGAGTCGGTAAGTACCCGAAAACCTCCTCATACTTTCACGCATTTTGAGTTTTGTCATAAATGCATGTTTAGTAGCAATAAATGCGCTAGGAATAGGGTAGTTGAAAAATGCAAAATCGCGCAACCGCGTCTGTGTCAGTGCCAGGCGCGTCTGTGTCAGTGCCAGGCGCGTCTGTGTCCGACAAGCGCGTCTGTGTCGGGTCCAGGCGCGTTTATGCAGTCTATAAGTGCGTTTATGAGTGAAAAGTGCGTTTGTGTGTCTAAATGCATGGTTTTAGTCTTCTAGGTCAAATCGGCAGTTTTGTGGTGAACATCCGCTGTCGATTGGATAAGCTGCTGAGAGGATACACTCAAGCAGGTCCTCTAGGAAGAGTAGAATAGATCAAGGCACTTTGTGATGAACAGGGAGCACCAAGATAGGTAGCACTTTGTGATGAACAGGGAGTGCGAATGTGAGTGACACTTTGTGATGAACAGGGAATGTCACACACGTAGTACTTTGTGATGAACAGGGAGCACTACTAGGGTAGATAGCAACACTTTGTGATGAACAATGAGTGTCACTAGGATAGATAACCAGATGCATTTAGGTAGCAAGTAGCATTTTGTGATAAACAGTGAATGCCACGATAACGGACAAAATTGATTATGTGACTGCAGGAGTATTTGCCGATGTTAGAGTCACGGGAGAGATTCCCATCGACTCAGAGACTGCGACCAGAGTTGTCGATTCAGGACATGATATCCATTGAGGAGATGGGTCTCACACATGTGCTCTATGTGCCTGAGTTTCGGGCAAACATGGGGTTGCTGACTGCGTTAGCTGAGAGATGGCACTCGGAGACGTGCACGTTTCACCTGCCGATGGGTGAGATGACAGTTACATTAGAGGATGTCTACAGGATTCTGCATATCCCTATTGATGGAGAGTTGATTCCCTATGACCGTGACGGTGACAGGGAGGCATTGAGACGGGTTTTCCAGGATCCCGGGTTGGAGATGCGAGCAGGTCATGTAGCCTGGGATACCATGACTGCCACAGGTTTAGCATTGTCGGCAGTTATTGGGGGAGCCATCAGTGGGTATTTGTGTCCAGGCAGGGCCACACGAGGATTGGCAGTGGGAGAGAGATCACCTCAGGATCAGGGTCAGAGACACAGAGCGGGAGAGGGATCAGGCCATCCAGAGATATACTGAGGCCGAGACAGCTCTGAGGGCAGGGAGGCGGGCAGCAGAGGATGCAGGGGCAGGCTACGCATATGTCTTGCGAGCCGGAGAGGAGATCGCCTACTGGAGGGATCTATACTATGCAGCCGTGCCAGCAGATCAGCGGGCTAGGAGCTTCCATAGATCATCGCGCACAGCGACGGCTACGGGAGGGAGTCGCAGGAGGCAGGCATCCAGCGGTGGGGTCATGGGGCCTCCACCACCACCAGAGAGATAGGGGGATCCTGGGGCGGGACCATCTACAACTCAGACTCTGTCGAGGCCAGGCGGCTCCGAGGGAGGGAGTTCCTCATAGCTATAGTGGGCTCCCATTGTATCAGTATATGTATCACTTCTTGTATTGTAGACACCTGCGGGTGATTCTTTGTAGCCATATGATTCTTTTGACATCATTGTATCATGACACATTGTGATTATATATGAGAGATGATTCATTTTTGCGGCAACTATATGCATGTGTACCTTATGTGATGAGATGCTTCTATGATGTATATGTTTTATGATATGGATGCTTATATGATGCAATGCAATATATTTTTGTTCTTTTATGTTGTATATGAGATGCATGATGCAAATGTGAATGTATGTAATGCAAATGAATATGATAATGCAAATGATTATTTACATAATGAAAATGTGAGATGTGCTAACATGTGTTATATGCAGGATGTGATGCAATTGTGATATCTATATGTATGTATGAAATGCTTATATGTGATAATGCAGGTGTAACTATATGAAATGCAAATGTTTTTGGTGTGTCATCATACTCAGTCATGTGATAGCGGGCTACGCGGACTCGAGAAGGACAATGGAAGTCAATCAAGAAAGGGGGATGGAAGACAGAAGATATGAACGTGAAAGAGCTTCTTGTGCGTTATCATCATTGAGCTTATTATGGCAAAATAGGTTATAACAATCGAGACATTTGTTCGACCCAGAAAGTCATTGTACCTGTTTGCATGGAGATAAGACAGTCACAAACAAGGAATGCCCCAGTTCATACTAGACTCACAGTGTCCTCATATCCTTGGACAAGTCATAGCATTACTAAGAGACAATCCACAGACAGCAAATGCAAATAGGTGACGATACCCCATCCTCACCTTTCTAGTTAAAGACATCCTGGAGATAGAATCTCTAGTCAAAGACATCCTGGAAAAGCTAAAAGACATGTCACCAAAAGATAAAATCAAAAGATAACCAAGACTCGACACCAACATCTACTGTAGTCCTCAAGTTTAGTGTCTCTTGTCACTTGTATAAGTCTTATTTGATTGTGGTCACAATGTTTACTTTCACAAAAAGGATAGATAGCACTGAACCATATGTTGTCTGAGTCTGTTGAAAGATTTGATTTGTTGAAGCTCATTGTTGCTGCTGTGTCTCATCTGAAACTGACTAAATCCATGAAACTGATACTTTATTGTGGAGAAGATGGAACTTTATTGTGGACTGGCGATGCAGATGTTGCTTTATTGCGGATTGTGCGCGGATAGACTTGAAGGAAGCTGGAAGAAACTGTATTCCTCGAAACATGTGATGTTCTCAGTTCCACATCCATTACTAGACGTAGGATTTGCCTTAGTCACAGATAGGATCTGATTTATTATGGATGGAAAGGGAGTGAAAAGGGAGGGTTATGGATGGCTAACCAATCTTGGGTAGATCAATAACAAGCCATGATGGGAATGGGTAAGTTTATTGGTGAGTGAATAGGTTGTGAGTGTGTGCAATGTGAAAGATGAAAGAGAATCCCGAAGGAGGGAGGAGCAAAGTCTCTCTACGCATGGCGCTGGTGACCCAGTTTTCACCATGGTACTTGCCCAGGGCGCCACCGAAGTGGTTTTCACCATTGGACGAAATTATTTCTCTTTACTTTTTTGATTTTTCAATTTTTTTTGTTGTCACAAGGCGCCTGTTTCCCAGGTTTTCACCAAGTAACGATTTTTTGTTTTTATAATTTTTTTGTATTTTTGAAATTTTTTGATTTTTTTTTTTGTATTTTTGCATTAGGATATTCCAAAGAGCTTATGTGTAGAATCTGCGAAGGTGCATGCTGTTGATAGGATCCTCCAAGGGTTCACCTTCTGTAGTTGAGAGCTGATATGCCCCAGAGCCATATACTGCTGTGATGATGTAAGGACCAAGCCAGTTGGGTTCAAATTTGCCCTTCTTATCTCTGTCTTGCTGATTCTTGGGGTTCTCTCTGAGGACTAAGTCACCTACCTCAAATGTGCGAGGCTTGACCTTGTGATTGTAACTGCGACTCATTCTTTGTTGGTAAGCCTTGAGATGATTAAAAGCAGTGTGTCGTCGTTCCTCCAGCAGTTCTAGTTCTTGTAAGCGAGAGACCCTGTAGTCTTCATCGTTGATTATGTTTCTCAAGGAGACCCGTAAAGAAGGTAACTCAACCTCAATAGGCAAGATGGCTTCAGCGCTGTAGACAAGTGAGTAGGGTGTAGCTCCTGTAGGTGTGCGGACACTGGTACGATAGGCCCAAAGTGCGGGATTGAGTTGGACATGCCAGTTACGGCCAGCGTCGTCGACTGTCTTTTTAAGGATTTTGAGAATTGTTTTATTAGACGCCTCAGCTTGGCCATTACCTTGGGGGTAGTATGGTGTGGAGAAACGGTAAGAGATATGGAAGCGCTCACAGAGTTCACGAACATCCTGATTTTTGAAGGGACGCCCGTTATCGGTAATAATGGAAGTAGAAATCCCGTATCGGCAAATGATGTAGTTCAGGATGAAAGTAGCGATTTGTTTCCCAGTAACTTGTGTGAGAGGCACGGCTTCAATCCACTTTGTGAAATATTCTGTGGCTGTGATAATGAATTTATGTCCATTGGAAGAAGGAGGGTGAATCTTGCCTATGAGATTGAGTCCCCACTGACAAAAGGGCCAAGGAGATGCAAGTGGCTGTAGTCCCTGTGCTGGTGCATGTATAAGGTCTCCATGAATTTGACACTGCTTACACTTTTTGACAAACTGATATGCATCTTTTTCCATAGTAGGCCAGTAGTATCCAGTCCTGATGAGTTTCTTGGCCAAGGTAGGACCACTAGTATGCGGACCACATATCCCTTCGTGCACTTCTCGTAATGCAATCTGAGCTTCGTCACTCTCTAAACATCTAAGAAGGGTGCCATCTAGACCTCGTCGGTATAGGATATCAGCTAAAATGACGTATCGAGAAGATTGGCGAATGAAAGTGCGGCGTTGGTTGTTCGATAGATCGGGAGGTAAGATATTGTCGTGAAGGTATGTGAATATGGAACCATATAACTGGGATTCAGGACCAACAACACATATCATTTCCGTAGGAGTGATCTCATATGAAGGAATCAGCAGGTTGTCTACCAGGAACTCATAGCAGGTCTCATTTTGCGGTAGATCAATGAGCGAAGCAATTGTAGCCATGGCATCAGCAGCACGATTCTGTTCTCTTGGTATCTGCTCAAACTCTATCTTTGCAAAGTGTTGTTTCAGATCATCTACCAGTTGTTTGTAAGGCATTAGCTTTTCATCTTTTGTTTGATAATCATCAGTTACTTGACGGATGACCAGTTGAGAATCCCCAAAAACACGAAGTTCTTGGATCTTCCATTGAACTGCAATTCTTAACCTAGTTGTTAATGCCTCGTATTCCGCTATATTGTTAGTGCACGGAAATGACAAGCGGTATGATTTTGGTATAGAATCGCCTTGAGGAGTTATAAAGAGTATACCCGCTCCTGCCCCATGCTGTGTGTATGAGCCGTCAAAGTATAGTTGCCATGGCTTTGCAGGTGATATTGTTAGAATGGACTCATCTGGAAATTCTGACTGTAGAGGAACATCATCAATCATGGGAGCATCTGCCAATTGATCTGCAATTGCTTGTCCTTTTATAGCTTTTCTGTCCACGTATTCAATGTCAAATTCACTCAAGATCATTACCCACTTGGCTAGCCGCCCAGTAAGTGTAGCTTTGTTGAGAAGATATTTTAGTGGATCAATTCTGGCAATCAACTTAGTCTTGTGAGTGAGCATATAATGTCGTAATTTTTGTGAAGCGAAGACCACAGCGAGACATGCACGCTCAATTGGTGTATAGTTCAGCTCATATCCCACCAATGTGCGACTGATATAGTAGACTTCTTTTTCCTTGCCGTCAGGTATGTGCTGTGCTAGGAGTGCCCCCAGTGCTGTCGGAGTAGCCGATATGTAAAGTAGCAATGGTTGATCTGGAATTGGTGGCATCAAAACTGGTGGGTTCAAAAGATAGTCTTTGAGCGCCTGAAAAGCCTATTGACAGTTCTCATCCCATTTGAACTTGATGTTTTTGTGTAGCAGGTGCTGGAAAGGATTACACTTATCTGCAAGTTGTGCTATGAATCTTCGTATGGACTGGAGTCTCCCTTGTAAAGACCGAAGTTGACTGATATTCTTGGGTGGCGGCATGTCCAAGATAGCCTTGACCTTCACTGGATCAGCTTCTATTCCTCTTTTAGACACAATGAATCCTAGGAGCTTCCCGGAGGTTACTCCAAAGACGCATTTCTTTGGATTTAGTCTTACCTTATATTTTTCCAGCCGATCAAAGACAACTGAAAGGATGTTCAAGTGTGTATCTCTGTCTATTGATTTTCCCAAAAGATCGTCAACATAATCTTCCATGGTTATGTGCATGAGATCATGAAAGATAGTAGTCATCGCTCTTTGATAAGTAGCGCCTGCATTTTTCAACCCAAAAGGCATGACATTCCAACAGAAGGTTCCCCATGGACAAGTGAATGATGTTTTATGTTGATCTTCAGGTGCGATCCTGATCTGATTATATCCAGAAAATATGTCCATTAAAGATAGCATTTCATGACTTGCTATGAGATCAACGATCAAGTCAATGTTTGGTAATGGGAAATCGTCCTTTGGACAAGCCTTGTTGATATCTCTAAAGTCTGTACATATTCGGATGCTGCGATCCGGTTTGTTGACAGGTACTAGATTGGAAATCCATTCGGGATAATCAATTGGGCGTATGAATCCGACATCCAGTAATTTCTCCAGCTCTGCCTTGACTAGCAATGCCACTTGTGGATGCATTTTCCTTAATTTCTGCTTTACTGGTTTTGCCCCCGGTTTGACTGTTAAATGATGCATTACTAAACCCGGGTCTAGTCCAGGCATATCAACATAAGACCATGCGAAGTTGACTTGTCGTTCCTTAAAGAAGCTTATGAATCTTGCTTTCTCGGCCTCTGTCAATGATTGAGCCAAAAATATGTTATGTGGAACCTCTGTTGTACCAATGTTTGTCTTTATAGTCTCCTCTACCAACATGGATGATTTTTCCTCGTATGATGCTGGGAGAATGTCAAGCCTTCCGTCTTCGGGCGCCTCAGAGAGGTTTTCACCCTCAGATACGTCCTTTCTTTTTACTTTTTTAGAGTCAGATAGCGCCACAGTGTGGTTTTCGCCATAAGACCCTTGTTTTGTTTTTATTTTCACATTTTTGCGACTAGAAGGCCCGACACCCTCACCAAAGTATGCCATGTTACTAAGCTCTATGGCGTATCCTGCTTTATGGTCTCCAGGAGGAAGATCATCGCGAATACCAAGATAATCAACAATAGCTTCGTCATTTTGAAATGTATCAAACTGTGCTGGTCCGTCATGATCCCAGTCAATGAGTTGGGGGTGAACGAGGGGAAGGTCTTTAGTGTTTTTAGAGTCCGCAAGGCTAATAGTGAAGATGTGGTTATATTCAGGTATGTCCAGATAGTCATCGAGGTCGTCAATGACACTCTCCTCATCAGTTTCGATCGTGAGTGAGTCCAAATTATCATCACTAGTAGCACCCTCAGGGACAGGTGTCCTCATCCTATGTGATCTTGACCTAGGGCCTTGAAACGTCGACTGTGCGGGATCCTTATGGGTCGGTTCTTGACCAACTCTGAATTTCTTGTAAAACTCCTCCTCCTCTGTAGGTTCCTCTGGCTCTCTAAATGTCTCATTGAGCTCATAGTCGCTGGAGGATTTGTCTGAACCCCATTCCCATTCATTGGAATCTGTAGAATAGTCATCTTCTTGTTGAACTTCAACCACTTTGTCTCGCCATATCTGTTTTGTTCTTTTATTGTGAATCTTGGGATTTAGAAAACCAAGCCCCTTGGAGCGTTCCCTTCTTGTAGTTAGCTCAGGTTGTAAAGGCTCCATGACACCTTCTTTGCGTAGTCCAAGAGGACTTTTTCCATCATACCCGAATCTTTGCAGAATTTTGAAACCTTTGCCATAGTTCTCACAGGGTATTATAATTTGATCATGTGTATCCTCTTCAGCGTCCTTATATAGCATTTTATATAAATTTTCTTCCTCTAGTTCGCCCCATTTTTGAAAGACGGTAGTATCCCATTTGAGTAGCATGAGGGAGATTTGCTTATTAGGATGTGGCCTCCCATATTCCTTGGGGGAGTTCATGACTTGTCGTAAGAACATTGTTTGATTCAGAGTGTATTCTCCCATGCCTTTGTCTTGAAACTTGGCTCTAAGTTCACCTTGTTTGGATGTCGAGGGCTTTAATGACTCAGGATCAATATATGCTGAAGAAGGAGTAGCCTCACGATTGTTGGGAATGATAGTCTCAGTATGTGATCTCAAGTTATTGCAATATATGAATGGATTTGGATCACCATTGACCGTTACCTCAACTCCATTATGAGGAAACTTAATGCATTGGTGGTATGTTGATGGGACTGCCCTCATTTCATGAATCCACGGACGTCCTAGCAATATGTTATACGTGAGGTCTAGATCCAGGACTTGACAAACCACGTCCTTTGTGACTGGCCCTATTCTTAGTGGTAAGATGACCGTGCCCTTGGACGAACGCTCTTCATCATCATAAGCCTTAATAGTGATTTGGTTTGTAGAATTCACAGCTTTGTCAGAATATCCCAATTGTCTGATGGTGCTCAATGTACAAATATTAAGACCTGCTCCTCCATCTATCAGGACTCGTTTTATTATGTGTTTATGTATGAAGGCTTCAATGTGTAGAGGTGCATTATGAGGCTGACTTATGGAGGCATCATCGGCTTCTGTGAATGTGAGGGAGTGTGGAACAGATAAGTATCCCACCATGGCTTGAAACTGGTCCATGTTCCGATCAGTAGGGACAGCAGTATCTCTCAAGGTTTTATCAAGGATAGCTTTATGTGCAGGAGATATACGTAAGAGCTCAAGAATAGAGATGAGTGCGGGTGTTTTCCCTAATTGCTCTACAAGGTCGTACTCAGGCTTGGTAGATGAAAGATTGGTATTCTTGGTAGAGGCACCTGGCAATGTGCTCTTACCTCGACGGGTTGTAACATGACATTCAGAGGTAGATGCGGACGAAGATCCCACACCTTTTAGGACAATTTTGGGTCTTTGAGAAGGATTCTCAGGCTTTTTGTTTTTGATAGTAATGGTAGAAATATGATTGTCCATTGAGATGTGATTAATAGTGGAATCATAATTGTAAGATGCTCTAGTGTAATTGGCTTGATCATCTGTGACTTTGCCTTTTCCCTTGTCATGTTTTGGGAATGGTTCCTTAAACACCTCATGCTCTTGGTTAGATGAATGTCCCTCAATCTCAATATCTCCTCTGTCAATGAGATCTTGTACAATGTTTTTCAATCGATGGCAATTACTTGTCTTATGACCCTTGCTCTTATGAAATTCGCAAAATTCATCATCATTCCACCAATTCGGTTTTACCTTTGGTTCATATGGAGGAAAATCTGGGACCGTGATCACTTTGTTTGCTACAAGCTTTTTGAATACTGATTCAAGTGGTTCTCCCAATGGAGTATACTTCCTTCGTGGTTTAGCAGCCGTTTGATTGTTCACTTGATTGTTGGTAGAATTTGAACCAGAAAAAACGAACTTTGGTCTCACTGTATTGGCATCAACAACACCATCATTAACCGTGTTCTTGTTCTTGTTCCAAAATTTTGGTTTGTCCTTTCCTTTGAAGTCCTCTTTGTTTTCTTTGAATAGCTTGATAACTCCTTGTTCAATTAAGACTTTTTCTGCTGCTAGGCCCTTTTCAATGACATCCTTGAATGTAGACAAACAAGCTTTTCTGAGATCATAGCCAATAGTTTTATTAACGTTTTGTGTGAACATCTCCACCATTTGTTTTTGCGGGATCTCACAAGAGCATCTGCTAGCTAAGTTTCTCCATCTCTGTAAAAATGTTGCGAAAGATTCTCCTTCCTTTTGTTTCGTATTGCACAAGGTAGTAACTGAGACATCTGTTTCAATGTTGTAAGAGAAATGCTGAATGAATGCCTCTGCTAAGTCGCCCCATGACTTAATACCGGGAGGTAATTGAGAAAACCATTCCATCGCTTGATCTCCTAAGCTCTGTGGGAACAACCTCATTAAGTATGTTTCTTCTGCGGCTACCTCAATGCAAGCTATGAAGAATTGTCTTATATGTGCCTTGGGGTCTCCTCTCCCTCTATATTTGTCAAATTTTGGTGTTACAAAGTGCGGAGGAAACGGAGGCATTGGAATGCTCTTATCGAAGGGATAAGGGCATATATCTCTCATAGTATATGTGGGTTTTGATGTGCCCATGTCTTCCACTTTCTTTTGTAGATCTCTAATTTGTTGCTCAAAATTATTTTTGGGAGGAGATGGATTTCTTGTAGCATATCCCATGTTTGAAACACCCATTTGAGGAGGAACTTGCTGCATATATGGATGATACTGATCGTAGACATGTCCATATGGAGGTCTATATTGTTGCGACATATATGGAGCACTTGGCATAACTTCTTGTTGAGGGACCCCATATCTGTTTTGCGTATATAAACCATATTCAATAGGCCTTTCATTTTCCATTGTGTTGCCCCCAATTTTGACATGAGGTCTCCTTGTGTCAAAATTTTGAGGATGTCCTTGTAAATCCACTTGTCTTAATTGACCCATATCTTGAGCATGTGTTTGAGCATAAGGCCTCCATGATGGTCTTTGAGTGTAAGTATCATATATTTGAGCTTGTGTATGTGGTATTGCTGGTTTTTGAAGCAAAACTGATGGTGACTCTGGCATCATATTATTTGGTCCTCCACTATTTGGTCTCCTTTGATCCATGTTAGGTTGAGTTTGTTGTGAAGGTCTACTTTCCATAAGTTGAGATAAGTCAAAATCATGCGGTATTTTGGCTCCACTTTGTGCCATCAAGTTTAGAAAATATTGACGATCTCTCCTCATTATCTCTTCAACCAATCTATTGAATTGAGGGTCCATTATAGATTCTTGTATGTCTGCTGATAGTATTGAAGAATTGTCCACTGTGTCATTGTGTGTAGCATTGTTTATAGTGTTTGCGCTTTCCACATTTGGATTGTGTCTATAAACATTCATGTCTGGTAATGTAGTGTGCTCAGGATTGTAGAATACATCATTGTCATACTCATAAGAACTCATGTTTACGGATTCTTGAGCTTCTTTAGCTATTCTCTTAGATTTTTGAAGGCGGGTTTCAACCATGAACTAGGTGTTAGACCAATATGTGAGAGACTAGACGAAAATGACAAGAGTATGGAAGACCAAGAGTTGTATGGAGTGTAAATGAATCTTGAGGTGTACTTGCAATGTCCAAAGTGTAAGACCAAGTATGTAAGTAGTAGAGTAGGTGTGACTTCCAAAGAGAGGATAGTTTCTCTTGATGAGGTAAGCTGACCTTGACTCTAAGTAAGACCAAATGAGACCCAAAGGTAAGAAACCTTGATGAGGGACCACTCAGCAAAGTGTAGTTGTATGTAGTGTGTTGACCAAGTATGATGAGGACAAGCAAGTGACCTTTTGACTCAAGTTTAAACAATTGTGAATGTAAAATGAGGTATGAAGCAATGATAGACTGTGTAAGACCTTAGAACAGGCTGAATGCTAGATTAAACCTGAAGAGACAACCTAGGAAGCTCAAGTATGCCGAAACTGATTTTCTTTGTTTGCTTGACTATTAAAGTTTTCAAATCCTGACACAGACGCCTCTGTATACTTCACAGACGCGGTTTTAAGACACAGACGCTACTCTGTTTGACGCAGACGCTGTTAAAAACACAGACGCTATTCTGTACTTCACAGACGCGCTTATCCGACACAGACGCGGTTTGAACAGACACAGACGCGTTTCTGTAACCTTAGTGCAATTTTTCCTATCTGTGAAGTTGTTTTGTTGTGACCAAATCTGATTTTTCGACTGTTTTTCGTGACAAGAGGACACAGTGTTGATGACTCAATGTTTGCAAACTGTTTAGACTCCAAAAAGTGTGTTGTTTGATGTAAAAAGTTTTTGCATACACTTGAAGACACAAAAGACACAATGTTTTGTTGTTTTGTCTTGAATGTTTGAGTGTTTAGCATAAGACAAGCACAAATCTTAGGGCTGGCCAAGACAATAGTTGTTGATCCCACATAGGGTTTTACCCCCGAGGCTACGCTATTCAGAGCGGATACTTAGATGCTTGACCTCACTGGCTCCACCCTCGGCACTCACTTCTCGGGTCAGCCAAGCATCAGTCCCCATGAAAACTCCCCATGGCGAACTTTGTATCTCTACTAAGAACCGTATGTGTGTGGGCCGCTACCAGAGGTCCGACCTCCTGCCTCAACAACTAGAAGGATTTGGGCATCTAAAACAAAGAGGTGCTAGTAAGGGCATCCGCTCGTGTGGCCATACATGCGGCACTTTCAGCTCTGTAAATACAGAAGGCTCCCAGCCAGTAGGGGTTAAGCCCTACAAATGATCAAATAAATTTGATCAAACGGGTTTATGGGGAGACATAGTGTCGGTATGAACTAATCAGCACACGTTATCCATAGTTTTCACCATGAATACATTTGATTATATTGGTTTGGATGAGGTGGGTTTTCCTCGCTACCACTTGGGTCGTTCTCTTCTCACTAGTAGTCCTAATGACCACACGGGAAGACAGGCCCTCTAAAGAGTAAACAAAAAGAGCCTATTGCTTAAGACACAAAAGACAATGATTCAATTTTAGTGCACCAATTGAAGTGTTTGCTAAGCTATGAAACAAGGCACACAATAAAAATTACAAAACCCTAGCTAAGGCCCTGCAACAAAATTGTTAGTAGTTTGGGTTGTTTCAAATGATAACCCCTTCCTGCAAGCACACAAGTTAGGTAAATTTTAAAAAACCCAAAAAGACTTTGTGAAAAGGGGCCTTCAACAAAATGTATTTAGCCTCCAAAGCAAGCTGCACACAACCAGGTTAGCTAGATCTGCAAGGGTTAGCCGAAAATAAACCAGATCTGAAACCCTAAGTACAAAATCCGAAAACCCGAATCGAAGGAACTTGAAAAAGTTGCAAAACAGAAAGCACAGACGCCTTTATACCTGACACAGACGCGTCTGAACTACACAGATGCGGTTCTGTAGTTCACAGACGCGATCAGAGACCATAGACGCCTCTCCCTAACTCAGACGCGATAATATCAGTCACAGACGCAGTTAAAATTCCCAGACGCGATTCCAGAAACCTGCAAAAATAAAAATCTGGCAAAACCACAGGCGCGATTCACGACATCACAGACGCTTCTGAAACACAAAAACGCGATCCGAACACTCACAGACGCGGAAAAAAACCTAAAATGTCGTCGAAATCATCCGATCTGCAACTTCAAAAATGCAAAATCTGCAACAAAAATGTTAAATGCAAAGGGACAAGAGTCCCACCGGGCGTGCCAAAATGTATATGGTGAAAATGGATAACAATAATAACAAGATTGAAAGGCTAAAATGAATTCAACCACTAAACCCTAGCCTAACAATCAACAAAGATCCACCATAACATATGAAGATAACCTAAGACAATGCAAAATAACTCAAAATCATAAAGATTATACCATCACATGTCCAATAGGGTTTTGATCTCCATTCTTCCTATCTCCATTGATCTTGTTTGATATGCTTGCTCTCAGATTTTTGTATGCACAAGAGCTCAACAAAGAACGGAATGTGGTTGCAAGTAGGATCGTAGTGTAGCCAAGTACTCCAAAATCAGTCATTAGCATGTGTCATTAAGTTTTGACAATGAAGAAAGCATCTCCTTAAATAGAAGACACAATAAGAAATGGAGGGTTAAGATTGAGAGGTGTAAAAAGAGAGGTCGGCTAGGATTAGAGGGTAGGTAAAAGAAATACCAAAATAATGAAAGAGGTAGGTAGTGTATGAATTAAGAGATGAATGACATGTGTCATGTGTAGAAAAAGATAATGAATTAATTAAATAAATAAAGATTCATTTAATTAATAGAAGAAGTGGGATCAATTAAATAAATAAGATATTTATTTAATTTAGGAAAGGGATAATTTAAATAAATAAATGTATTTATTTAAATGAGAAATAAGGCTAGAAGAGGATAAATGAATTAATTAAATAAATAAGGATTTATTTAATTAATAGAAGAATTAGGCTTAGATAATTAAATAAATAAAATATTTATTTAATTAGACTAGACAATTTTAGGTGTCTACAGATACAAACAAAAATAATAAAGAAAGATCAATTTCATAAACACAACATTATGTTCTAAATATCAAGAGCAATCTATCAAATATTTGCACTATTTACTGTAATGATGGGAAAATGATGAGTGATAGATCAAGAGGAAAACTAACCCTTTCCCTCAAAGAGAGATGAGAGTTTCAATATTGATTATCCTTTAAGCACTTTTCACCATTATATTAGGAAGATAAGGGATAATTCACTAGATTCAATCTCCACACAAAGATTATAGATTGAAATCCGAATGAATTAAGAATGTTAGGATGATCCCTTCTTCCTTGTTTGATTTGGAAAGGAAATTGATTGAAGTGTGTAGTGCAAAAGTGATAAAGAATCGATTATAACTTGAGATCTGAATATGGGATGAAGTTGTGCACCTGGATCTGGCAGTAAAATGTCGAGACGAAGTCACTCTGCAAATTTGACGAAAAGTTGTTCAGATAGTGGCGGGAATGTACACAGTCCTCCGAAAAATCTACGAAACGAAAAGGGTTTTTCCACCTCTGCAAATGAAGCCTGAATCTGAAAGTACAGTTGCGCACCTGTAACCTACACACATAAAAGAGGGAAATGTGTTGGGATTGGGGGTTTTCCTTTAGGTCAAACCCCAGTTTTGGAATTAACCAAGTAATGAAAGAAAGTACTTGCAAGCAGATGCAAATGAAAGAGTGAATTGTAAATCACCTCAAGGGAGGTTGTAGTAGCAATGTTGATAGAAGTGTTTGTGTAGAATTGAATGTTGGAATCAATCTCCTCTTCAATGGTTGAATCCTTGACTTGAATGCAACACCTAGCCTTGAAGGGAGACTTGAGAATGCTCAATGCTAGAAAAGAATGCTTGAATTCTTGAATGCTCTTGAATGCTTGATCGCTTATACACACTCTAATTTTATCCAACTTCAACTTATCCAACATATGCAAATGAGAAAGTGAATGCCCCCTTAAATACATGTTTGAAGGATTTGAATTGGCACAACCCACAATGCATGCTCTAGGAAGGTCATGCCCCAAAATAGGGCAGGGACAGGGGCGCCACGCCCCTATCCTGGGAGGACAAGGGTGCCACGCCCCTT
This sequence comes from Cryptomeria japonica, assembly GCF_030272615.1. Classification (NCBI taxonomy): domain Eukaryota; kingdom Viridiplantae; phylum Streptophyta; class Pinopsida; order Cupressales; family Cupressaceae; genus Cryptomeria; species Cryptomeria japonica. Next base: position 40,842,588 of record NC_081410.1, on the reverse strand, counting down.
TCCTACCCCTTTCTCCAGGGTAGAATGCGGTTGGGGTGTTGTAGAGGCCAAGGAAGAAGCTATTTTCACAAGACGAGCACTCTCTGGTCTCTGATCAAGCTAGAGGATTTGAGTTTACATGCGTGAGGACCTTAGTGCGGTCGTAAATTCCTAGGGTCGCAATTTTATGACACTATAATTAGCCCCCACTTTAGCAGGAGTATAAGTGTATGCCAATACTTCTGGTAAGATTGAAAGAATTTTACCATGTCAGGGAGGCAAGATGCACCAAGCCCCCAGTGGACTTAGGATCTTACGACTTCAATTGACAAAGTAAAAGGGAAGATAGAGAAGGGGAGAACCATGACTGCAAGTAGCAAAGTTCCCTTCACTATGAGTCATGAAAGCAAGGATGCCAATGACTACAAACCAAAACAAAGTTCACTAAGTAATTCCAAGTATCATAAGAAGGAAAGTGTGAGCGGAGTGTATGCCCCCACGTTAAAGCGATCGCACGCGCCTTATTGGGAGCGATTGCTTTAAGGTAGGATACACCCAAGAGAGAGAAAAGAAAGGGAGCATGTTATCGCAAGGATTTAGCCCCCAATCGAGGTATAAACCCAAGGATAATGAACACAAAATACGAGGTAGTGTCGCTTTCCTCGAGGTTAGTATGATGTATGATAACTCATGTATATCATGTATGTATATGCATATAATAATCTTCATTCCCCAAATAAGGACACTACCTTAGAAGAAAGGGAAGAGTGGATGTCTTTTGAGTCAACATGAAAGAGACCAAGAAAATATCTCAATACTTTGCATGATCCCCAAGTAGACATTAAGGGAACAATAGAAGAATGGTCATAAAAGAGAAAGAAAGGAGAGAGAAATAAGATCTATAGTGATAGTATCACTAATCTAGCACGACATCCGCCTCCCAATATTGTTGATCACTATTTCGAGAAGGTGAGCAACATGCCAAAGGAGCGACATCGAGCACAATAGATGGAGCTATCACAAGAGCCAAACAAGGACTATGCTCATGTTGTAAGTCACTTTATTCGATTCTAGGAACTAGGATTAGAGTTTGTGAAAACTCTTTCGATAAATGTTTGTCCACATCAACATACTCATACTCACTATCAGAAGCATTAGGAGTTGTATTTCCATTATGAATAACATTTTCACCTATTTCTTTATCAGAGTTTAAAGAAAGAGGAGAAAGAACATGAATAGGAGTAAAACCATCACATGTTTTATGCAACTTATGATTTGGAGATGTTGGTTGAACATGTTGCTTAGGAGAAAAGGGAACCATGTCAACTGTTGGAGTCTAAGGAGATTGAGTATTTTGAGAAATAGCTTCAGGAGCTCGAACATGGCATCTTCGTCGGCATTCTCTCGCACAATGATTTCGTCGAGTCTTAGTGGAAGGCTAAGAAGGAGGAGGAACACTTGAAAAAGTAGGAACATTTGTCTCCTTGATAGTGGAAGGTTTAGGTTGAGGTCTTTTTGGTTGAACAATAGGAGAAGCAGGCCTCTTCTCTTGATAAGAGGAAGGAGGTGGATCTGTGCCATAGAAAGGAGGAATAATAGGTGTAGGGAGGAGACCAAGTCTATCACAAGGAGGAGGTATAGGTCTACCCTTAGGAGGAATATTGTTGTTCTCCTTAAGAGAAGGTAAAGTCACATCCATAGGAGTAGGTGGACAATTTTCCTTAGGAGGGAGATTAGTTCTATCTGAGAGGGGAAGAACCTCATTTTCAAGAATAATAGGAATGTCAAGTGTTGGTGTTCTAGGTTGAATTAAGGATAAGATCATATCATTCTTCCATTTTTGATAAGATTGAAAAAGAGCATTGCTTCTTGATTGAAGAGATTGAAATTGTTGAGGCCAAAAGAGATCAATAGGAACACCGAGGCTTCTTTCAGATGGACGAAATAAGCTATGGTTCACGGTTATGATTTCTCCATTATGGGAAAATTTCAGACACTTGTGGATTGGAGAACCAATAGCCTTCATGGAAGATAGCCAAGGATAGCCCAACTTCACACAGAATTGCTTAGAAGAAGCTATGATAACAAAGTCAACATCCATGGATTTAGCATGAACTTCAACAGGAAGGGTGATAGAGCCAATGGTAGGACAAGAGAAGCCATCAAATAACTTCACAACCACATTAGAAGCATCATATATTGGTTTATGCAACCATAAAGTGAAAAGATACTCTTCAATTATAACATTAATCATGCAAGAGGGATGAATCATGGCACCACGGAAGCGATATCCTTAACCTTCGCAACTATGTATAAAGGGCCATTGGGTGCTCTAATGGTCTCGCTAGGGTCAAATGTAATACAAGGATCCTTAGGCATATTCTATGTTTCTACCATATTAACCAAGTTTGGAGCCATACAAGTGAATTCTTCAGAAGTGAGGGAATTAGGCACAATGTCAATAACGTTAGAGGTATGAGATGGCAAGGGATCAATGAAAATATTAAGATTTTGATTAGGAGGAGAAAATGATTTATTCCCTTTATCATTCACACCTTCCACAGATATGTATTATTATCAATCAAGTCTTGAACCTTATTTTTCAATGCAAAACATTTTTCAGTATCATGACTAGGTTGACGATGAAATTGGCAAAAGGAATTGTTATCAAAATAAGGAGAGGCAAGTTTGGAAGGATCAATTTGTTTTATGGGAGGAATTTTGCTAACATTTCTATGCAACAACTAAGACATAATACTATGCAAATATTATTTCAAAGGAGTAAACTGCCTTTCTCTTTGGAAAAAATTAGAAATAGAAGGCACACCTATAGTAGCATTCACATGGTTGTGGTTGATTGGATCATTGAACTTGATGAAGCTTTTTGTTGGTTTGAACTCCACAAATGGTTGTTGAACACTCTCCCTCTTATCACCCAGAGCCATAGGAGTGAATTGCTCTATTTGACTCACAACCAGTTGATAATTGTGGAGTGTTGTGCACAACTGCGGAAAGGAAGTAAACTCAGACAAAAGAAGCTTTTCCCTGATATATTTTTGCAGATTAGAAATGAAAATTCTTTGAATATCATTATCAGGCACATGAAAAGAGATTTGAGCACACAAATGCTTATATCTACCAATTAAATCAGTCACTTTTTCTTTAACACCTTGTTTACAATGCATTAAATAAGTCAAAGTGATTTTAGGACCAATGTTGTTTTGAAATTGTTGGATGAAAGTATTTGCCAATTGTTAAAAGGAAGTGATATAATAAGAAGACAGAGAGCAATAGCATTGTAAGGCCTTATCTCTTAGTGTTCTCGCAAACAATTTTGCAAGCAATCATTAATCATAAGCAAAATTAGTACACAAGGTTTGGAATGTTTTGACATGCGTATGAGGATCACCTTTTCCATTCTAGAGTTCCAATTGAGGGATATCAAAATGTTTAGGTGGCACAACTTTAACAATATCAAGAGAAAGTGGGCTCACAACATCAAAGGTGGGCACACTAAATTTGGATTGACTCATGGAAGCAATTTGTTGTTGTAAGGAAGACACGGTTTGAGCAAGATTGTTAATTGTCATCTCGGTAGAAGAATTGATGTTAGACATAGGTGATTGAGAAGGTGGTGTGATGTTGTTGAAAAAAGACATGGACTAAGGATAAGGTGGTAGGACATTATGATAAGTAGGCATTGGTGAAGATTGGGTAGGAAAAGGGACACTTAAAGGAGGAATAAAATTGTTAAAGGAATTGCCCCCTTGTGTCACACTGATTGGTTGAGGAATAGTAGGAACACTTATAGAAGACATAGGTAACGATGGAGGATTAAATGAAGAAGATGGACTGGCCCCATTACCTATGGTTGTAGGAATGACATTTTGAGTTGAAGTAGCCATGATGTTAGATGTGAAAGTAGGAATAGGAATACTAGGAGTTGAAGTAATCAAAAATCTGAAAATTAAATGGAAATCCAATTTTTGCACAAGTTCAAGATGATTTTAAAAAATTAGGGTTTTAACAAGTAACCTCTTAATTTTTTAAATTTTAATTGCAAATTGAACAAGACAAAGAGGAAATTGAATTTGATAAACAAAGCAATTTCCAAATCTAAGATAACCACAAACAATTTTTACAAATCACAAGTTCAATTTTAATTTTAAAAACTAAGGTTTTGGATGATTTAACCACTAAGTTTGTAGAAATTTGAAACTTGTAAATGAAAAATATGCAATTTTGTTCAAAGGAAAGCATGCAAGATGTCGAGTTCACCAAAATGTAATGGTGGGAAATGATGAATGATGGATCAAGAGGAAAACTACCCTTACCCTCAAAGAGAGATGAGAGTTTCACTATTGATTACCCTTCAAGAACTTTTCACCATTACATTAGGAAGAAAAAGATGAGATAATTCACTAGATTCAATCTCTCCACACAAAGATGGTAAATTGAATTCTAAATGAATTGAGAATGTTAGGATGATCCCCCTTTTCCTTGTTTGATTTGGAAATGAATTTGATTGAATTATGTAGTGCAAAAGTGACAAAGAACTGATTATAACTTGAGATCGGAATATGGGATGAAGTTGTGCACCTGGATCTAGCAGTAAAATATCAAGACGAAGTCGCCCTACGAATTTGATGAAAAGTTGTCCAAACTGTGGCAGGAATGTACACGGTCCTCTGAAAATCCACGAAACGAAGGGTTTTTCCGCCTATGCAAATGGAGCCTGAATCCGAAAGTATAGTTGCGTACCTGCAACCTACACACTGAAAAAAGAAGAAAATGGGTTGGGATTAGGGGTTTGCTTTTAGGTCAAACCCCACTTTTGGAATTAACTAGGTAATGAAAGAAAGTACTTGCAAGTAGATGTAAATGAAAGATTGAATTGTAAATCACCTCAAGGGAGCTTGTAGTAGAAATGTTGATAGAAGTGCTCCTATAGAATTGAATGTTGGAATCAATCTCCTCTTCAATGGTTGAATCCTTGACTTGAATGCAAAACCTAGCCTTGAACAGAGACTTGAGAATGCTCAATGCTGGAAAAGAATGCTTGAATGCTCTTAAATGTTTGATTTCTTGTACACACTCCAATCTTATCCAACTTCAACTTATCCAACTTATGAAAATGAGAGAGCGAATGCCCCCTTAAATACATGTTTGAAGGATTTGAATTTCGTCACGGGCTAACATCAAGAGAGTTTTCCCGCTCACTACACAACCCACAATGCATGCTCTAGGAAGGTCTTGCCCCAAAATAGGGCAAGGACAAGGGCACCACGCCCCTGTCCTAGGAGGACAAGGGTGCCACGCCCCTATCCAAGAGGAGAAAGTGGCGCCACATCCCTGTCCTCCACTTTCTCTAGGGTAGAATGCGGTCGGGGTGATGCAAAGGCCAAGGAAGAATTTGTTTTTGCAAGTCGAGCACTCTCCGATCTCTGATCAGGCTAGAGGATTAGATTTCGCATGCGTGAGGACCCTAATGTAGTCGTAAATTACTAGGATCGCAATTTTATGACACTACATGATCATTCTACAAGAGTGAAGAGTCCACTGAAAGTGAACTTGAGAGAATGGTTGCAAAGACCCCAACAAAGTATGTTCAAGAAAATCATTCTAAAAATTAAATTCTTGGAGACAAAGATAGCAAAGTTCAGACTATGAGAAGATTAGAAATAGTAGATGATCAGGTACACTTTGTTTTACTATGAAAATTTGAACCAACAAATTTGGTGGAAGCTAGCAAGGATTAAAAATTGGCTAGAGGCAATGAAATAAGAGCTAAATGAGATTGAGAAGAATGAAACTTGGGAACTTGTCCCAAGACCTAAAGACAAGAATGCCATTGACACAAAATGGGTTTCTAGAAATAAATTGAATGAAGATGGGAAAGTGACTATAAATAAGGTCGGAGTAGTATGCAAAGGCTATGCACAAGTGGAAGAAATTGACTTTTAAAATACATTTGCTCTGATAGCAAGATTTGAGGAAA